>NC_045692.1:25731524-26022445 GCF_003331165.1 Xiphophorus hellerii
TGCATTGTGGGAGATGTAGGCCGGAGTGAAGCTGGACGTTGTTCCTGCCTGATGTTTCTCATGTTTCCTCTGCAGGAAAAACTCAAACTTCAGTTTGTTTTTCCTGAAACATGAAACATCAGAAAATATGAGCTGCTGGATGAAAACGTGTGAAACCAACTGAAGCTGATCCAGTCCGTCCTGCAGGAGACGAGGAGGACGGACAGCCGTCAACTACCGCCGTTTGTTTTTACAGTGCAGGACTTTGAGTTTCATCTCTAAATTGAATCAAAATCCTTATTTTTAAGTGTAAAATGACTCAGATCTGCAGGCTCCTCCCTTCATCCTAAGCCCCGCCCCCAGAGGAGTTACCATGGCAACGGTTCATGCGGACCGTTGGGATCAGTTCTGGTTGATGATCAGATGATCGTCTCTGAGCTTCTTCCTGCTTCAGACGTGAAATTAAAAGTTTCTCTAATATTTCTAAGTTTCTGTTTCTTTATTCGGTTGGTTTCGTTTCTTTTCTGACTCGTTTTTATGGCATTTATTTTTTATTTCTCAGTTTTAATTATTTTTAATGTTGGCAGCTCTGAGTCCGAAAGCCTGAAGCCACGAAGGGAACCGGGTCGGTCCGGTCCGTTTACCGAAGGATGGATTTAAACCTGAAACCTGTGAAACGTCTCTGAGCAGAAATACGGTCAGTAGATCTTCATCTTCATCTTCATCAGTCCAACCAGGACAGACTGGACCTAAACTGGTACCGAGAAAAACAGACCGGGCCAAAGACCAGGATACCTCCAACTGTTTCCCTCTGTGATGCATTCAGGGACATCTGGGAACCAGACCTCCTCTGTGATGCATTCAGGGACATCTGGGAACCAGACCTCCTCTGTGATGCATTCAGGGACATCTGGGAACCAGATCTCCTCTGTGATGCATTCAGGGACATCTGGGAACCAGACCTCCTCTGTGATGCATTCAGGGACATCTGGGAACCAGAACTCCTCTGTGATGCATTCAGGGACATCTGGGAACCAGACCTCCTCTGTGATGCATTCAGGGACATCTGGGAACCAGACCTCCTCTGTGATGCATTCAGGGACATCTGGGAACCAGACCTCCTCTGTGATGCATTCAGGGACATCTGGGAACCAGACCTCCTCTGTGATGCATTCAGGGACATCTGGGAACCAGACCTCCTCTGTGATGCATTCAGGGACATCTGGGAACCAGACCTCCTCTGTGATGCATTCAGGGACATCTGGGAACCAGAACTCCTCTGTGATGCATTCAGGGACATCTGGAAACCAGACCTCCTCTGTGATGCATTCACACTGTTGCTAATGTGCTAGGAGTGAAGCTAATGTTTATTTAGCGCTTTGAAAACATTTAGTTTCTCCAGTTAATTTTCTGGATAAATTCTGAAGCTCTAATTTATGAGGCTGTTTCATAAGTTGAATTAACGTGTTGAAGTTTTATCAACTGAAAAAGTAAGTTAGCTGTTTCTGTTCATGCTCTTATTTTGAAGCCTGTTTCCTCTGCTCACTTCTCTTGTTTTTTTTAAATTAACTTTATTGAAGAAGTTTCTAAACGAGGAATCCAGATGAATGCGACGCTTCCAGGAGCGACCACCAGGCGGTGCTGGTGGTTTCTTCTTCTCCTGCAGCCGTCTGGCCTGACGGCCCCCAGGTGTTGGTGGAGCAGGTGGAGCAGGTGAGTGACCCCTGGGGGCCTCCGGCTGCTATTCTTAGATCCGTTTGTTGGTTCAAACACAGATCTTGTTGCTCAACTCCTGCTGGACCTTCTGCACATGCTCAGTACAGGACGGACTTTAGACCCGGTTCTGACCCACTTCTGATGAGCCTGCAGGTCTGTTGACCATTTTCACTCCTTATTGATCCACCTTTTGATCAATATGCTTCCCATGATGCATCACTCTGTGCTGAAACATGACAGGAAATCTTCAGTTGCTGCTTTGGATCTTTAGGAACCAAATTCCTGTTGGACCTTCATAAAATTGTTTCCATTTATGTTTGAATCAAAACACTATAAACATAAACCATCCAGAAACCAGAACTGGATGATGATTGGTTCCCTTACAGCTCAGTGATGATGATGTCAGTTGATCTGGATGAAGGAAAAGCTTTGGCCTCATCGGCAGCGACTGGAGCGTCTGACGGAAAACGGTCAGCAGGCGGCGATTAGACTGACCTGAAGTGGTGATGGTAGTGAACGGTTAGCATCATGGCTACCTCGGAGAAACAGGAAGTGGACTACAGCACAGGGCATTCTGGGTAAATACAACCAAAGCTAACATGCTAGCCTAGCGCTAGCAGCAGAAATGGCTCCTGGTCTTTAGCCAAAGACTAAAGAGAAAAATCTGACGCCTCCATCTTGTTTCCATCTGGTGAAGAAGGAAGTTGCTCTCAGTGTCTTCAGACGTTTTTGTGTGGTTTCCTTCAGTGGTTCTTGGTGCAGCGCCCCCACAGGCCAGGAGGGGAACAGGTTGGTTTGACTCGGAGCAGAGAGGAAGAGAACAGAGTCATCAGGATGTCAGAATGAATCTTTTAACATCGTTAATAAAATCAAATCCATGATGAAAGTTTCTTCAGACTTTAATTCTCCTTCAGGATTCGTTAAGTACTGGAACAAATCAACGTTTTATTTCTGCAGTGATCCGCTGGATGTTTCAGAAACCAAAACAGCAGCTGGTTTATTTCTAGAACATCGATTCAACCAGAACGACGCGGCGGCGTTTTCTGACGGATCAAACACTGGAGGTCAGGTTTACCAACATGAGGCGCCTCTGGACTTTGGTCTGAGCGTGAAGACAGCTGGACGGACAGCCGGGCTGTAAACACGGGGCGAATGTTTGTGTTTTTATCCTCTCCGCTCTGCAGAGACCCGATGATCTTCATCAGGCTCCTCCTCATGTCGGCCCGGCAGCAGGAGAACTTCAGCTTCCTGCTTCCCTCAAACAAGAATCTGGTTTATTTGAGGAGGAGAAAACCTGGAGGTGAAGCTGACAGTCCTGGAAAAACTCCTGGCTGAAGGTTCCCATGTCTCCTGTCCAGAACTGAAGACCAGGACATGTTGGGTCAAAACGTCCCCATTTCCTGTCCTACCATCACAAACGTAACACCAGCTGCTCTGTAACAGCTGAGTTCTGATCAGATGATATTTCAGCTGCAGAATCTGAGAAACATGATAAATATGCAGAAACGCTGCCAGGCACGGCGGAGGATCTGTGGTGCTGAGGGATTCAAAACATTTAGTTTAAAGATTGTTTGATTTAAATCTTCTCATTATTTCATCAGAAGACCTGAAGTAATGTTGAATGATGTCAGACTAAATAAATATTAAAAAATGAATTAAAACAGAATAAAAAACGTATAAAATATTTACAGTAGAATCTGTAAATAGATTTTATTAACACTGATGATTCAAAACTTTATTATATATAAAAGAGACGGTTAAAAGTCTTTAATTCAGTTTATTTTCATATCAGTTCAAAATCATTTTGTTCATAATTTTATAAAAAGCTTTAAAATAATTTCAGTCACTTTCCTTCTGATCAGTTAATTATTAAAGTTTTATAAAGTTTCTGATGATCCCGAACTGTGAACTTTATGAAAACTGTTACAATCTGAGCGGTGGTTCTGGAGCATCTGGACCGGACCGGTTCTGGACCGGACCGGATGTTCTGTCTTAAAATCAGAAAAAAACATTTTGTTTATTAAAAAAGTCAAATCAGTGACGGAGGAAAAACATGGCGACGGTTTGATAGAACAGAATCTCACATGCGGTTCTACTGGGTTCGGACCGGAACTGGGCCCAATCAGAACTTTTTCCTCTTTATGTGAGGAAATAATCTCTAAATGTTGCGCAGCAGAGAAAACCAGCAGGACGAGATGTTCTGCTGTTTGGGTCATCTGGGTGAAACCGGCACCGAACTCTGGATCTGGACCCAGAACTGTTTGTTTTTCATAATCCGGACCGAACCTCCTCCCCTCCAGCTCTGTGTGCAATATTAAACCAAATATTTGGCTCCAAACTGCGAGCAGAAGGAAAACATCCCGCAGCTCCTCCTCCGGCCGAACCGGCGTTTCACAACTCGGACACGGAACCCGGCAGGAGGACGGACCAATCAGAGCGGGCCCTGCCCGTGACGTCACAGTTAAATCACACCTGTGGCCAGAATCAGAGCCACTGACTTCCTGTAGCACCTGAGTCCAGAAACAGGAAAATAAGGAGAAAACATCAGATTTACTTTAGTCAAATTATTTATTATTATTATTATTATTATTGGATAATAATCGCCTGATTTTATTGCTTTATTAAAACTTTAATGTAAAAAAACAGCATTTATTTTCCTTGTGTTTTTATTTATCGTGTAAAACATAATGTAAGATAAATATTCATTAGCTTAATAAACTCTAATGTAACATTCAGAAAGTGAAATTATACCGAAGACATTTTTTCACTGTTTCTGACCAAATATCAATTATTTTCAATAATATATTTATGGTCCTTTAAAGTTAATCTTCAACCTGTTTGTATTTATAAACAAAACGCCAAATTATTTGTAGACAATAATTCTGGTTATATTTTTCCATAAAACAAATCTAAACTATTTTCAGGAACAGGGACGGGGCTGCTAGCTAAAGGGCTAGTTATGCTATCCCTATAGCGCTAATCAGATATTAGTTCGGCTAACGCTAGGCTCAATAAAAAGTATTACATTTTAAAATCTAACATTTTAAATGTTAAAATCTGAATTATTATAAGGAACAGGTACAGGCTTCATTAGCTAAAATGGTAGCTATGCTAACCATAAAGCAACATAGTCCTTCTAATGCTAGAGCGCTACTACAACGCGGTGGCTACTGGAAGCTAATGCTAAAGCGCTAAATTGAACCTCTGGTTGATTAAATGTTGTTTCGTTTGTTGTCTCGTTTCCACTTGCAGTTTCTTAAACAGTCTCCCCCTTCAAAATAAGAGCATGACTATAAGCGGCTAATCGATCAAGTTTTATTCAACTAAAAGTTTACAACCTCCTAAATTGGCGCTTTAGATATTATCTGGAAAAGTTCATTTACACCAAGCTAAGTGTGATGAAAGTTTTCAAAGTTATCAAAAACGCTTCAGATGAAATATGTGACATTAAGAGACTAAACTTTATTTTAAAATAATTTAAATGTTCTATAATGTCCTCAGACTTTTGTTTACAGAACAGTGACGGAAATTAGAGATTTAGAATTTATCCAGAAAATTAGTTTAGGGGAAGCTAAGTGTGCTAAACATTTTCAAAGTTAGCAAAAACATTAAAGCACTAAATGGATTAAAAATTAGCTGCCCTGTTAGCGGATTAGTCTTCATATTACTTTATATTTGGTGTTTAAACTATTAAAACAGGCAGATATGAATGTTTTTAGAATGGAGAGGTTTGAGTTTTTAAGGCGGCTGTCTAATAATAATAATAATAATAATAATAATAATCGATTCCATTTATTGATCGATCTTTGATGATTAAATTCAAAATTAAAATGTCCAAAACAACTTGGTGGCAGAAGTTTCTCTGTCTGTCAGGAATAAATTGATCAAATGTCCAAACATGTTTTCTGTCCCAAAAAAATCTGATCAAATTAAATTATCGATTATCGTCCATCTTGGATTTTCAATATGGCCGACAAAGACCAAAGCCTGGATGGAGGAATGGACCAGTTGGACATTAATGGTTCCGGGATTCTTCAGGTTTTCCTGGTTTTATTTCATCCTGAAAGCCAAACATTTGGATCAGAACCGGTCCGGTTGGATCCCGCCTGGAGTCCAGTGCTGGAAGTGTTCCGGATGGTTCTGATCCGCTCAGAAGGATGGAGAAGCCTCTCCGGCCGGCTCGGGGTCCGGGCGGCCCGGCTCGTCCTGGCTGTGGTTCCGGTACCGGAGCGAGTAGTTCTGGCCCTGGTTGTTGTCCCAGAACTCTCCCTCGTCGCTGCGCAGGAACACGGCGAAGTGCACCGCGGCGCCCGGGTCCATGAAGGGCGGAGTGAACACGGTGAAGCCGAACCGGACCGACTCCGACCCGGGCTGCTCCGGCACCGGGACCGGCACCGCCTGCGCGTCCACGTAGCACAGCCAGTCGTTGTAGGTGAGCCGAACCCCGACCTCCCTGACGGCGCAGCCCCGCAGGACCCGCACCTGGCCCCTCAGCTCGAACCGGGTCACGGCCAGCCTCTCCAGGCAGACCCGCAGCTCCCGAACCCGCCGCTCCGCGTCCCGCGGCTCGGGGAAGCAGGCCAGCAGCCGCGGCGGCTCCGGCCCGGTCCGCGGGTCCTGCTGCTGCGGGGGGAAGCTCTGGTACCGGGACAGCACCTTGGGCGGGACCTGCGGGTCCTCCTGGACGCTGAAGTGCTTGATGCGGGCCAGGCTCAGACCCATCGAGTCCGCGAACTTGACCCGCTTCCTGCCGCCGTCCAGCAGCGCGGCGGGATACGCGGGCAGCGACCGGGCTCTCCTCCGGTCCCGCATGAACTTCTCCAGGTGCGACGCGTCCACCTCGTCCTCCAGGTCCCCCTCCTCATCCTCCTCTTCATCCCGCAGGCCGTTCTGCTGGCCGGCCCGGTTCGGCCCGCACGGCGGAGCTGAGCGGATCATGGGTGAGCTGCGACCTGCGGGGCGGCGGACGTGGCGCCGCTTCTATACGGACCCCCGCCCCCTGCGTGACACACACACACACACACACACACACACACTCACACACACACACACACACACACACCCACACACACACTCCTCAACCTTCACCTGTTTTATTTGCTGCTCAGGATTTAAAGAGATTTTATGAGACAAAGTCAAAGATTATTAATATGAAATCTGAAAAGTGTGGCGTGCCTCTGTGTTCTGCCACCTGAGCTGAGGCTCCCTGCAGCTCCTCCAGAGTTTCCACTGACTGAATAACTTTCATATTTAATAAACCATTTCTCTGTTTTCAGATGGTTTGGTTTCCAACATGAGGTTCGTGGGCCTTTCATGGCCTCCAGAAGGATTTACTGCGGCCACAATCAGGAACAGTTCAACTCCGACCGTCCAGAACCAGAACCAGAACCAGGTCAGAGTCTGTAAACTACAAACACCTGATGGAGTCAAAACAAGATTTAAAGAAAATTTACAATTAAATAATTTTCTCAATTTTAACTTTTGTAAAATATTTATTTGTTTTCTGCCACAAATAAATATTTTGAAGTTTGATCTGAACTAATAATGATGAATTATTATTGCATAACAATCTTTATTATCAGTAGTTGTTGTATTATAAAGTCAGTATTATTGTTATAACATTGTTTTATAATAATGTTGTGATTTTTATTATTAGTAATAGAATTATAAAGTTTACTTCCTGTAAACATCTTTAATAAATGAATAATAAACTCATTAAATGGGACATTGTTGAAAAATCAGCCAATCATGGCAGCAGAAGGTCAAAGGTCACTCTTTCCTTACATAACGGGGCGCTTCACGTGCCGCAGGTGCGTCAATCAGCGCGTAGTAAACAGACGCATGACGTCACCATGACGTCACCGCCGCCGCCATGGTGACGTCATGGTGACGTTCAGCTGAGATTTCAGCTTAAAAGGAAAAAACAGGAAACAAAATGAAACGTTTTATTGTAATTTTCTGCTCCATTAGCAGGTTATGAAATGTTTCCTCCTGAAGAACAAAAGCTGGAAGCAGCAGGTCAGAGTTCTGGTTCTGGGTTTGTGGCTGGAAGCAGCGGGTCACAGTTCCGGTTCTGGGTTTGTGGCTGGAAGCAGCGGGTCACAGTTCCGGTTCTGGGTTTGTGGCTGGAAGCAGCGGGTCAGAGTTACGGTTCTGGGGAAGCAGCGGGTCAGAGTTACGGTTCTGGGTTTGTGGCTGGAAGCAACGGGTCAGAGTTACGGTTCTGGGTTTGTGGCTGGAAGCAGCGGGTCAGAGTTACGGTTCTGGGTTTGTGGCTGGAAGCAGCGGGTCACAGTTCCGGTTCTGGGTTTGTGGCTGGAAGCAGCGGGTCACAGTTCCGGTTCTGGGTTTGTGGCTGGAAGCAGCGGGTCAGAGTTACGGTTCTGGGGAAGCAGCGGGTCAGAGTTACGGTTCTGGGGAAGCAGCGGGTCACAGTTCCGGTTCTGGGTTTGTGGCTGGAAGCAACGGGTCAGAGTTCCGGTTCTGGGTTTGTGGCTGGAAGCAGCGGGTCACAGTTCCGGTTCTGGGTTTGTGGCTGGAAGCAGCGGGTCAGAGTTACGGTTCTGGGGAAGCAGCGGGTCAGAGTTCCGGTTCTGGGTTTGTGGCTGGAAGCAACGGGTCAGAGTTACGGTTCTGGGTTTGTGGCTGGAAGCAACGGGTCACAGTTCCGGTTCTGGGTTTGTGGCTGGAAGCAACGGGTCAGAGTTACGGTTCTGGGTTTGTGGCTGGAAGCAGCGGGTCACAGTTCCGGTTCTGGGTTTGTGGCTGGAAGCAGCGGGTCAGAATTACGGTTCTGGGGAAGCAGCGGGTCAGAGTTACGGTTCTGGGGAAGCAGCGGGTCAGAGTTACGGTTCTGGGTTTGTGGCTGGAAGCAGCGGGTCAGAGTTCCGGTTCTGGGTTTGTGGCTGGAAGCAACGGGTCAGAGTTACGGTTCTGGGTTTGTGGCTGGAAGCAACGGGTCACAGTTCCGGTTCTGGGTTTGTGGCTGGAAGCAGCGGGTCAGAGTTACGGTTCTGGGTTTGGGGCTGGAAGCAGCGGGTCAGAGTTACAGTTCTGGGTTTGGGGCTGGAAGCAGCGGGTCAGAGTTCTGGTTCTGGGTTTGTGGCTGGAAGCAGCGGGTCAGAGTTCTGGTTCTGGGTTTGTGGCTGGAAGCAGCGGGTCACAGTTACGGTTCTGTCAACACTGAGAGGAAAACCGGAAACTTTACATCAAGTTTGATTAAAAACAGTTTCACTTTGAGCTCTGATCAGTTATTAATGTTCAGCAGAAACAACAAATAAAACATCTTTTACTAAAATGTCTGGAAGAATAAATTTATAAAAAGATGAAATTAATCACTTATTGCAGAAACATAGAAATAATGCTAAAATGTATGTAAAACCTTTCATTTGAATTAATATCTTGATTTATTACATTTTTCTAAATTTTTAAATATTCTGATTTTTCTGACCTTCATCATCATCATCATCATCACTGACTGGAGGAAGAACTGGTGTTCTGATCCGGTTCAGGTTGGTTCTGACTGTAAATGTGAAAATCTTTTTACTTTCTCAGTGGAGGGAAGTAATGAAGTACAAGTACTAACCCGACCCTCTGAAGTACAAGTACTTTCTCACTGCACTCAGTGGCGCCTATAGGGGGAAACTTAGGACAGTTCTAAGGGCCCCCTGCGGAGGGCCCCTGCGGAGGGCCCCCTGCGGAGGGCCCCTGCTGAGGACCCCTGCGGAGGGCCCCCTGCGGAGGGCCCCTGCTGAGGGCCCCTGCGGAGGGCCCCTGACCAACAGGGGCCCTCTGTAAATATGCGACAGAGAGTAAACACAATAAAAACATGCTTTATCTGTGGTTCATTAAAATGACACATTACTGATGTATTAAAATTAAATATGATACACTTAATGATATTGTATTAGCGATTACTGTAGGTAATACATTCAGCAAGTACTTTTACTTTTAATACTTAAGTATTTTTAAAAGCCAGTACTTTTTTACTTTTACTCCAGTAAAAATGTTGATGTGGTACTTTTACTTTTACTGGAGTACATTTTTGTCTGTGTATTTGTACTTTTACTTAAGTACATTGTTGGAGTATTTTCTGAAACAATCTGAATGACAACCTGCTTCCTGTTTCCTTTTCTTTCCCATTTTGAAGAGTTTCTAACTGGACTCCTGTGTCACATCGTATTTATTCCCCCAGGGGACCGGAAGTGGAGGATCCATCCATCCATCCATCCATCCATCTTCTTCCGCTTATCCGAGGTCGGGTCGCGGGGGTAGCAGCTTCAGAAGGGAGGCCCAGACTTCCCTCTCCCCAGCCACTTCTTCTAGCTCCTCCGGGGGAATCCCGAGGCGTTCCCAGGCCAGCCGAGAGACATAGTCCCTCCAGCGTGTCCTGGGTCTTCCCCGGGGCCTCCTCCCGGTGGGACGTGCCCGGAACACCTCACCAGGGAGGCGTCCAGGAGGCATCCTGACCAGATGCCCGAGCCACCTCAGCTGGCTCCTCTCGATGTGAAGGAGCAGCGGTTCTACTCTGAGTCCCTCCCGGATGACTGAGCTTCTCACCCTATCTCTAAGGGAGAGCCCAGCCACCCTACGGAGAAAACCCATTTCGGCCGCTTGTATCCGCGATCTCGTTCTTTCGGTCATGACCCAAAGCTCATGACCATAGATGAGGGTGGGAACGTAGATCGACCGGTAAATCGAGAGCCTCGCTTTTTGGCTCAGCTCTCTCTTCACCACGACGGACCGGTACAGCGCCCGCTTGACAGCAGACGCTGCGCCAATCCGCCTGTCGATCTCCCGCTCCCTTCTTCCCTCATTCGTGAACAAGATCCCGAGATACTTGAACTCCTCCACCTGGGGCAGGACACCCCCCTTGACCTGGAGAAGGCACTCTACCCTTTTCCGGCTCAAGACCATGGCCTCGGATTTGGAGGCACTGATCCCCATCCCGGCCGCTTCACACTCGGCTGCGAACCGCTCCAGCGAGAGCTGCAGATCATGACCTGATGAGGCCAGTAGGACCACATCGTCTGCAAAAAGCAGAGACGAGATCCTAAGGCCACCAAATCGGATCCCCTCAACACCTTGGCTGCGCCTAGAAATTCTGTCCATGAAAGTGATGAACAGAATCGGTGACAAAGGGCAGCCCTGGCGGAGTCCAACTCTCACCGGAAACGAGCCCGACTTACTGCCGGCAATGCGGACCAGACTCTGACACCGGTCATACAGGGACCTGACAGCCCTTATCAAAGGGCCCGGTACGCCATACTCCCGGAGAACCCCCCACAGGGCTCCCCGAGGGACACGGTCGAACGCCTTCTCCAAGTCCACAAAACACATGTAGACCGGTTGGGCGAACTCCCATGCACCCTCCAGGACCCTGCCGAGGGTGTAGAGCTGGTCCAGTGTTCCACGACCAGGACGAAAACCACACTGCTCTTCCTGGATCCGAGGTTCGACTATCCGACGGACCCTCCTCTCCAGGACCCCTGAATAGACCTTGCCAGGGAGGCTTAAGAGTGTGACCCCTCTATAATTGGAGCACACCCTCCGGTCTCCCTTTTTGAACAGGGGGACCACCACCCCGGTCTGCCAGTCCAGGGGAACTGCCCCCGATGTCAATGCGATATTGCAGAGTCGCGTCAGCCAACACAACCCTACAACATCCAGAGCCTTAAGGAACTCCGGGCGGATCTCATCCACCCCCGGAGCCCTGCCACCGAGGAGCTTTTTAACCACCTCGGCGACCTCGTCCCCAGAGATTGGAGAGCCCAACCCAGAGTCCCCAGGCTCAGCTTCCTCAATGGAAGGCATGTTGGTGGGATTGAGGAGGTCTTCGAAGTACTCTGCCCACCGACCCACAACGTCCCGAGTAGAGGTCAGCAGCACACCATCCCCACTATAAACAGTGTTGGTGCCGTACTGCTTCCCCCCCCGAGACGCCGGATGGTGGACCAGAATCGCTTCGAAGCCGTACGGAAGTCTTTCTCCATGGCCTCTCCAAACTCCTCCCACGCCCGAGTTTTTGCCTCAGCAACCACCCGAGCCGCATGCCACTTCACCTGCCGGTACCCATCAGCTGCTTCCGGAGTCCCACAGGCCAAAAAGGCCCGGTAGGACTCTTTCTTCAGCCTGACGGCATCCCTCACCGAAGGTGTCCACCAACGGGTACGAGGGTTGCCGCCGCGACAGGCACCGACAACCTTGCGGCCACAGCTCCGATCGGCCGCCTCGACAATGGAGGCACGGAACATGGTCCACTCAGACTCCATGTCCCCCACCTCCCCCGGGACGTGTTCAAAGTTTTGCCGGAGATGGGAGTTAAAGCTCTGTCTCACAGGGGATTCCGCCAGACGTTCCCAGCAGACCCTCACAACACGTTTGGGCCTGCCAGGTCTGACCGGCTTCCTCCCCCACCACTGGAGCCAACTCACCACCAGGTAGTAGTCAGTGGACAGCTCCGCACCTCTCTTCACCCGAGTGTCCAAGACATACGGCCGCAGATCCGATGAAACGACGACAAAGTCGATCATCGAACTGCGGCCTAGGGTGTCCTGGTGCCAAGTGCACATATGGACACCCTTATGCCTGAACATGGTGTTCGATATGGACAATCCCTGACGAGCACAGAAGTCCAACAACAGAACACCATTCGAGTTCAGATCGGGGGGGCCGTTCCTCCCAACCACGCCCCTCCAGGTCTCACTGTCATTGCCCACGTGAGCGTTGAAGTCCCCCAGTAGAACAAGGGAGTCCCCAGGAGGAGCACTCTCTGAAGTGGAGGATCACCTGTTAAAAGCTAAAAACCTCTAATTATGACCCAGAACTCCCTGCGAGGGTTTACTGATTACCACTTCCTACCACCAGGCGGCAGCATTTCTTTTTTTATTTGTAGGTTTTCAGTTTTAATTTCAGTCCAAACATTTTGTCATGAAGTTGGAAACAATTGCTCAACAATTATTTTAAATAAAATGTAAACATCAAGATTGACATTTATTTTATTTTTCTGTTCAAATAATAAACTAAAATCATCTCCATGTTATTGAAATAAATTAAATCAGATTTAAAGAGAGAGGAATTATTTCAGATCCAATATAAAAATAAAGCCACAGTTTCCTGATTCTTCAGGGGTTTATTATTTTCTGAGCCTCATTTTTAAAAACTTTTGCTGTTTGAATTGAACTTTCTGGATGTTTCTGCTTCTAGACTAAGAAGAACCTCAGAAACTCAGAAACTGAGTCAGTTAAGAACAATTTCTGTTCAGCCATTTTTATTTTATTTTAAAGTCCCATTAAAAGAACAAATGACTCATTTGAATCAGTCACCTGAACTTCCAGCCACATTAACTTTAATTATACTCCAGAACTCCAGTTGGGGGCCACAGAAAATCATTCAGAGGACCGTAAAAGGCCCCCGGACCTCCATTTGATCCCCCATATTTACAGCTTTTTGCATCAACAGTCGTCCATCTGAAACCAGGATCAACGTCCCAGTTTGTTACTGGTTTAATATAATAATAAAATACATCAGCTTTGTTTCTTTGGTCTCCTTTCTGAAATCTTCCCGGCAACAGGCCGCCAACCTCCAGCTGATTGGTTGATATTTAACATAGTTTAAACTTAGACATGTGATTGGTTGAATTAAAGGTTTTAATTCTTTAATTTGGGTCGGAACTAAATAAAATCATCAGATTGTTCCTGTTACACTGACCGTCCACAGGGTGGCGCTGCAGAGCTGCATTCATCTGATGGCTCCAGAACCAGCCATCCCAGAATAACCTGGACTAGATTTCAGAATAAAAGCCCACAGCAGCAACTTCTCAATCACTTTATTACATTAGAAAGCAGCTGCACTCAGACAGCATCACTGGGTTCTGGTTCCGGTTCTGACAGAACCTGGACAGATCTCATCAGATCCGGACCGACCAGAAGTTCTGGAAAACGGTTCAGTCTGAAGGGCTCCACCTGCTGGACGGAGGAACGATTTAAACACAAATTGAAACTTTTTTTATTCTTTTTCCATAAAAATTAAGTCAGAATTTCATCAGTTTAAGAGTTTTATTAGTGCAGAACGAGTCGGGACGGCGGTTCTGGAGAGAAACACCCATCAGACTGATGTCACCAGAACCAAACTGGACCCAGATTGGACCCAACATTAGCTGCTGACTGACAGGAACTCGTTCACATTCAGTTATGAAGATATAAAAACTAATTATACATCCAGTGCAAGATCATGAGGTTCTGCTGAACATCTGGATCGGAAATGCCCGGCAGGAAGGACTTCATTGGATCATAGAGTCATGTGATTGGTTGGTTAAATTCTGGTTAATTCAGAGTTGCCATGGCGGCGCAGCATAGAGCCGTGGATCCTAGATCAGACTGAGGGAATGTGATGCTGTTGGTCCACAGCGGCCAGTCGTCCGCTCTAGAACCGCCGCTCTACGCTGGATGACATCACAGCGCTCAGACGATGATGTCACTCGCTGTCGGTGGTGTACATGCGGTACATCAGAGTCACGATGCCGGCTGCCAGAGTGGGGATGATCAGATTGGACCACCAGCTGCAAGAGAGGAGCAGGAGTTACTAAACCACCCAGACGGAACCCGACTTTGGCCCTGAAGGCCCCTGGAGACCCCTGGTGGCCCCTGGTGGCTCCTGGTGGCCCCTGGAGACCCTTGGTGGCCCCTGGAGACCCCTGGTGGCCCCTGGTGGCCCCTGGTGTTTACCTGCCGTCCTCCTTCGCCGTGGTAACCAGCGTTTCCTGTCCAACACAAACAAGAGAAGTGATGAGAAGGGTCAGAGTTAAACATCATCATCATCATCATCATCTTGTCTCTGGGGTTCACTGCTCCTCATCCAACCCTGTGGCCTACATTTCCCATGATGCCCCAGGCTCTGCTGACTCACCACAGGCTTGGCGATCTTGTGTCGGTCGTCCTGCAGACGGACAGACAGACAGTTAGTGAGAGGGCGGAGGTGTCATGGTGGACAGTAAGGTCAGTGTCATGGCGTCGTGTCGTCATGTTGGCGTTGCCGTGGCGACGTCCCCACACTGACCGGGTGCAGCTCTCCGATCACCATGCTGGCGGCCATCTCCCTGGCGTCGGTGGAATGGCCGACGTCCTCGAAGCTCTCCGTGGCGTTGCCCCCCGCCTGCTCCCTCAGAACCTCCTCGCCTCCGGGATGCTGCGGACACGGACCACACCGTCACGACCGGAACCAGAACCAGAACGCGCTGGTTGTCATGGAAACCCCTGATCAACTGCTTTGTGATTTTAGTTATTGAAAATGTGACCAATAATCATCGGTTTTAACATTTTATTTTATAAATGGTACGACCCAGTACGACCCGGTACGGCCCGGTACGGCCCGGTATCATCAGGAGCAGTGAATTATTCAGGCAGATTTTATGAAACCTGTTCATCAGTTGCTACTTTTTAAAAACACAAAACTTTTTTAATTAAGAATTTTAATTCCATTTTGTTTCATTTTCTTATCCTAATAAAAATGTTTTACAGTGTAAAATATTCTGTTCACCAGTAAAGTTTAAAGGAATTGACTAAATTATTACAATTTGATCATTATTTTGTACTTTATTAGATGAAACTCTTTACATATCTAATGTTGCCCAAAAAATGTAATAAACATTTATTACAGAAAGTAATAAATATATTAAATATTCAGAAAGTAATAAATATGTTAAATATTCAGAAAGTAATAAATATGTTCAAGTTGATATGAAAATATCTTCAGAAAAGTTTCACATCTTTAATCAGTTTCTTTTTGCACCAAAATCTCAAAGTCTAAAATAATTTTCTCCCAAAATAAATAATATTTTAAATTCTCTCTCCTTTATCGGCACAACGATAAATAAAACATTTAATGAAACAAACAATAATCTGATGTTTTTCCTCAAACTGTTTCTGTTTAGCTCAGGATGAAGGACGGACGGTTCTGAAGGTTCTGAAGGTTCTGATGGTTCTGAAGGTTCTGATGGTTCTGAAGGTTCTGATGGTTCTGATGGATGTTTGAGGTAAATCTTATTATGAAATAACTTTAATAAACTTAATAACTTTAATGAACTGAACCAAACTGGTTCCCTCTCATCTCTCGTCCCTGATCCAGTCTGCTGATTCTGGTTCTAGGTTCTGGTTCCAGTTCTAGGTTCTGGTTCCAGTTCTAGGTTCTGGTTCTGGTTCTCTCTGTGTGTATTCTGCTGACTTGGCGTTTCCCTCTTATCTCTCGTCCCTGATCCGGTCCGCCGGATCGCCCTGCCAATGATTTACAGCCTGCAGCAGAGACAACGAGTCGGGCCTCATCAGAACCGGGTCTGAGGGAGCCCGGACCGAGCGTCCCGATTGGCTGGCGGGCGCTGACGCTCACCTGAGGACACGCCCACCCCCTCACCTCTGTGCAGCCTGTCCTCTGACAGACGGCGGGACAAAAGTCCAACCGGGCCGGTTCTGTGTGAAAGTTCCTGCAGGAGGAAATATCAGCTCATAAATGACCTCTGACCTGATAGAGACGGTTACCATGGAGCTGCTGAACCTCCTGAACAAATCAGCTTCATGCTACATAAACCTGCAATCCTATTGGCTGACGGGACCAACAGCTGGTTACCATGGAGACGACTGCAGTAAGTGAAATGTTCTTATTTGAACAGTTTATTCATCAGTAGTTTTGATTCTTCTGGGTTTTTTAATAATCAATCCTCTGATTGGAGCTTTGAGTCCATCTAAAAACTACTTTATAATAAACTCATGAACCAAGCGTCCTAACCAAAGTAAAGTTGTGTTTCTACATTCAGACATGGAAGAAGTCGATCAGGTTCTGACAGGTACTGGACCGAGTCGGTCTGCAGAACATTTTTACCTTTCACTGTACTTCCTGTCAGGCACAGGAAGTACTTCATTTAAAAAAGATTAACTTTATATTTATTTGTAAATAAAATTTTTAGGTCGTTAAATTCAAGTAAAGATTGTTTAAATTTAATAACAGAGTGTTTATTATTTTTAAGAGTTAAACTTTGTTTCTCAACTGTGATTGGTTAGTTTACAGGTGAAAAAATGAGGTTAAACTAAAAATATGTGAAAAAAGAAAACTCAACATGAAGAAAAATATTTCAAATTCTGAATTTATGACAGGAAAAACTTGCAGCTGATTTAACAACCTGCCTTTTAAAATGGCTTCACCATGACTGATTACAGAAAACAATAAATACGTAATAACCAAAAACCAGTGATTTAATATAAAAGTTGCTCAGATTCATTAAGTGACATTAAATTCTAGAGTAGTTTATAATTGGTGGCGATATGGGGCCCGGGCCCCCAAACCCGGAATCCCTAGCTACGGCCCTGGCGGCTCTGATTTAATCCTGATAAAATCAGCAAACCGCGGAAAAGCTCCGGCTGGTTATCGGAACCGGACCGCGGTTCTGGACACCGGAAGCAGAACTTTCCTCACCTCGTCCAGGAACTTGGTGACGTCGTAGACCTTGTTGTGGATGATGATCCAGGTGGACTTGAAGGAGTTCTGCTCCTCGATCTCTGACAGCCTGAAGTACTTCACTCCTTCGGGGCTTTTCTCCTGCTTCTCGCCCATCTCTGTGGCTCCTGGTCCGTCGGTTCGGAGGCGAAGCGGCGGGAGAACCGGGAGGAGCTACTCGGCCGGACTGAGCTTATGTAATACCGGGGAGAGTCCGACCGTGACTCCGCACAAACACTCCGACATTTACCCCAGAGACACTCCACTCCAACTTCCAGCGCTCACTACTTATCAATGATCAAGGTGAGCTCGCGGTAACGCCACTTCCGGTTGGAGTTTTCAAAATAAAGCTGAAGAGTCAGTTTAGGCGTTAGTACCGTATATCAAATATAATAAAAGTAAAAAATAAAACAAAAGCTGTAATAATTACATAAAAGTGCTGCAATTGTGAAAAATTAAAATAAAAAAATCAAAATGAAGATATTTTGATTACACAAATAAGTAAATATATACAGTTCTATTCAATTTTTAAAAAATAAAAATAAAATGTTACATGCAATAAAACTAACAAAAAATTACGTAACTAGACAAATTTGTGCTTTAAGCAAACAACTAAATACATATTTATAAAGGTATTTAAATAAATAAATCAGCTCAAAATTAAAAAGTTTTTAAAATAAAACAAATAAATAAAAAGATAAACGAATAGATTAAGATAAAATACAATTAAAACGTGTTGGTTTTACTGTAAAGCGTCACTGAGTGTCCTGAGCAGCCAGAGGCGGTCCTAGCCTGTTTGGTGCCCTGACCAACCCTCTTCCCCTCCTCTTCAATGAAGTCGTTAACCGGTGAGAAATCGTGTTAATCTGAAGTCATTTCACTTCATGAATTTAAAAAGTGGATCTTGAGTTTGCTTTTAAAAATGTCCCCCTCTCACCCGCAGGGGTTCTTAAGAAATGTTTTGGGGGTTTTGCCCCTTTTTTCTTAGTTTTTTTTCCCCTTTTTTTTCATATTTTTATCCTTTTTTTTTACAGTTGGGTGTTGATGTAGCTGAGTCAATATTTTATATTAAAACCAGACAGAAGTATATTTGTCTATTTAATAAATAATGGGCTCTTTGCACCTGCCGCTCTGACGTCACATCCGCATGCGCAAATACGGCTCATTTTTTTCCTTATGAGTGACCATGACCGCAAGGAAAGATAAACTCGTATTTCAAAGGCAATTTAAGCAATACCATGAACACTGTTGTGTTCCACGGTGCACAGCGTCTTCTAAATATAACAGTCGTTTAAGTTTTCATGGATTTCCAAGCGATCCTGACTTACAACAACGACGGCTTGTCAATATTCGTCGTGACAACATCAAGCTAACATCGCATAGCAAAGTTTGCAGCCTTCACTTCCCTCCGGATCAGTTTCATCAGCCTAAAACTCCTGGCGGGAGAAGAATGGTTAAAAAAAAGGAGCCGTCCCTGTGCTATTTCAATGGAACAATTTCTGTGTTCAGCCTGGAAGAGCCAGTGTATGGGAAAGAGTGATCCGCCTGTGGAATGCACGTATGCAGATCACGATTATTGCTCTGTCCCAGAACCAGCTGGCCTGGACATGGTAATAAATGGAAACCATAAATTAAAAGAAGAAATAAAAGCCCTAACAAGCCAGATCGAAGAACTGAAAATCCATTCTACCTTCGGATTACAAAGGTTCGCAGGGTCTGATGATGACATCCGATTTTACACGAGGTAAGCATCCACACCGCAACAAACCTTTTTCTTTTTAAAATTTGTGTTACTCGCCCCACCTCTGGTTTCTTAATTAAATATGTCTGAACTCAAAAATACAATAAACAAAAATTATGGGGCTTCTCGTGCTTTCTCGTGCTTCTGAAGCAAAAAGCCCGAACCGTAATCTCCCCGTTACTTGGTCTCTGTTTGACACTAACGACAAAAAACACACATTAAAGCAATAAACTTAAAAATGAATACAAAATAACGTAAGAACATTGTCCGTTAGAAAAAATAAGAATGTTTAGATATTTAAATAGTACAATTGTATTAGTAAAATGTCCGAGAATATTGCCTATTAGCATAAGCTAAAGCTAATGTTAGCCACGAAGTTTAAAGAACTTTAAAGTAAGACTCACCTTCATATCCATGAATGTATGACGATACATACATCTTAAAACCTTTTTCCAGTTTGCTTGATGGGGCTTTAGATCCCGCCTTACAAATACGATGTACATTGTTAATTGTTAGCTTTGGCAAGCCCTGCAAACACCGACTGTAAAATGACATCTTTAATAGCCCGGACAAAAATGAGCCGCTTTTCCCCGAACGCGGAAGCTGAGGTGCAAAGAGCCCATTATGTGCGACTTAGATTGATAAATGTTGAGATTTTATTTTGAAAGAATACGTCTACTTCCGGTCCGACTGTATTTAAGTAATGCTACTTCAAGGCACCAATCAGAACCTTGCACGGTTGGTACCGCCCTCAAAGTTATTCTAGTACTCTCATTGGCTCTCCACTTCCATATCGTTAACAAAGCGAGTCGCTGATTGGTTCTCACCAGACGTCAGTCATCGCCCAGCTGTGGGCGAAGACTGTGGGGCAAAGCAGGCTAAAGTTCACTAAAGTTCAACAGTTTTCAAGGAAACCAGTTCTCACGCAAGGATTGGCTTCTCTCACGCACCTCACGTAATGCGTGTTGAGTTACTCGCTGGTGCTGCCAGAGGGCCTGCTTTAATGTGGATTTCCTCTGGACATTAGCAGCTTCTAAACTGTTAACAGCAGAGCTTCCTGTCCAACAGACCAGCTTTGATTTAACTACTGGAAGTTTCCGGCGGGAAACACGCGCCCCTGAAACTCAAAGCTGGTCTATATTACAAAGATTCTCTACATTGTGGCAGAAGAGAAAATCAACCAGACTTAACTAAAATACTGACAACAGCCACATGGATGTAAGTAAAGGTTATAGAGGAACACAGCGTCATCCTTTTAATATATTTGAGCGAATTTATAGAAAATAACCTGAACTAAAAACAAAAAAAGTTACAATGGATGAAATAAGGAATGAAGACTCGTCCTTTGTGTTACCCATCTTTGTTTCGAGCAAAGGTTTATCAGATTTTTAAGCAAATTTAAATGATTTTCATATATTCAGAACTACTGCTTTGAATTTAATAGTTTTTATAGAAAACAAATGTGAGAACCTTGAAGAGTAGATGTACATTTACTACTTTAGACAGAAAAATCGAGGCTAAATTGAACCCAGCTGAGTTATCTTGATTTAACCAAGTTCAGGAGTCAACGAGGTGAGGAAGAGCTTTTAGACTGTTAACCTAATATCACTTTAACAAGTGTTTTTGTTGCTGTGTGTTTAGTTATAAAAGTGTCATAATGTTTTATTTTTATCATAACCCAAAAATAAAAAACGCAACAGTGGTTGTTTTTGCTAATGTCTTTGTAGCATCTTTAATGTTCTGTTTATGCGACTAAAGAGTTTTAATTCTTACACAAACTTTCGGTTTTACAATATAGACGTTGTAATCTATCTATTTTAGAAGTTTTGAATCTGAATTAAAAGGAGAGTTTATGTAATAGAAAAGGTAAATATGAAGTAAAGTGTGTCTTCAGCAGGATGAGCGGCGTCGGGCCCAAGTCGTTGTTCTTCCTCGGACTTCCGGACCGGAACCAGTTGGTCTGCGTCACGCTGAGTCCGCAGGAGGAAGAGCAGCAGGAGCCCAGGACCAATCAGATCAAGACCTGCAGGTAAACACCTGAAACATCACCTGTTCAAAGCTGAGACACGTGAAGCTGAGGATCCACTCTGACATGTCCGCCATGTTGTCCGCCATGTTGTCTCCACAGGGAGCTGGTGCTGCTGTACTCGGACATCCTGGCCTGTCCTGCTCTGGACTCCATCACTGACGTCACTGCAGTCATGTCTGTAAGCCTCCACCGTTTATTGGCATTAATAAGCAGCATTACAGTGTGAAACATTATGGCAGAAAATGGATGGAAGTTTGGTAACTTACTCATTCAGATCGGACATAATGTGGTTAAATATAAATCATTTGAGCTGAATATTAAATATGCTATTCAATATTAAGGTTGAATAGCATAAAAAAACTGTACAAAGAAAATAAAGATTATAAAAAATATATAATAATGATAATAACTAATTAACTTCCATAATAAAACTACAACTAATAATAATTTTAAAAATCCAATAAAATACTAATACTAGTAAATAATGATATTAGATAATATATAGGTAATAGACTAAGGATAATTATTATGTAAAAAGTAAATAAATAAATGAGATGAATGAAGATGTAAACTTGAGGTCTGGTTCTGCAGTCGCTCTCTGCTGCAGCAGGAAGTTTCCTGTTGTTCCACAGATGTGGAGATTGAGACATTGTGAGGCTGACAGGAACATGAATGATTGCCGTGGAAACGTTGCACGCCACCCCGTCTGCTCACACGCTACCTGCATGCGCCGCTGCAGCAGCAGCAGTTCGCCTCTCTGTGACTGGAAACAGAAAACTATTCTAGAAATCATCTCATTGAACCGATTCAGAATAATCAGGGAAAGTTTCTATTTCAAAGACTTTAGTTTCTCTTCTTTAACATTGTTTCTAGAAAGTAAAACCAGCTGCTGATGAAGGGAAACCCAAACTATCAGAACAAACTGCCTGCAGCACAGAGCAGCAGTCTGACCCGTTCAGTCCATTCGGTTCTGTCCTCATCAGAGGCAGTCAGTGAAAGTTCTGCAGGAAACCAGGAGCAGCGACCTTCAGAACGACCCTGCTGAAGGTCACTGCTGGACATGTTGGCTCAGTGTGAAGCTTTTTATCCTCCCTGTGTGTCGGAATTCTGATGCAATCAGGGCAACTTGGGAACATCAGACCTGCATGTTGCTGCTGCATGTTGCTGCTGCATGTTGCTGCTGCATGTTGCTGCTGCATGTTGCTGCTTCATGTTGCTGCTGCATGTTGCTGCTTCATGTTGCTGCTGCATGTTGCTGCTGCATGTTGCTGCTTCATGTTGCTGTTGCATGTTGCTGCTACATGTTGCTGCTAAATGTTGCTGCTGCATGTTGCTGCTTCATGTTGCTGCTGCATGTTGCTGTTTCATGTTGCTGCTTCATGTTGCTGCTGCATGTTGCTGTTTCATGTTGCTGTTTCATGTTGCTGCTGCATGTTGCTGTTTCATGTTGCTGCTTCATGTTGCTGCTGCATGTTGCTGTTTCATGTTGCTGCTACATGTTGCTGTTTCATGTTGCTGCTACATGTTGCTGCTGCATGTTGCTGTGTTGCTTGTTGACCCGTGTCTCCCTGTCAGGTCCACTTCCTGCAGCGCGGCGTCCTTCAGGCCTTTGCCATCAGAAACCATCTGCAGGTGAGATCAGGCTGTTGTAGTTACTGTCTGCAACCAGCAGGGGTCACCTGACTGTGTGTGTGTTTATCTGTGTGTGTGTGTGTGTGTGTGTGTGGGTGTGTGTGTGTGTGTGCAGCTGGGCGGTCCTCACACGGCGTTTCCAGGCGACCTGCAGTGCTGCCTCTCTTACTCTCTGATCAGCCGTTTGGCTCCCAGCTGGAACAAAGCAGGACTTTACCTGATCTCAGGTAGGCAGAGCAGGCCACGCCCACTCAGGGTTCAACCAATCAGCTTCAACCCTGAAACACCATGAAGATGAAGCCAAAGGTCATGAATTCATCTTTCATATCCAGATATTTACATATGAATCAGTTTATGATGAATCAGATTGGAACAGAGCCCAGAGAATATTTATTGGTTTATTGAAATAGAAAATTACTGTATTTACTTTGATAAATAAATATTTATTCATATATTTGCTGCATGTCTTCCTCCTTCCTGTCAGCTTCTGTCATATCAGGGAAACTAGAGCCACAAAAAACCCTGGAGGGAGAAAAAAACTATTAAAGTTTGACTGATTGAAACGGGTTGACCTGGTTCTGTTTGCAGGGGCAGACTTCCTGACCTGGCGAGGAACGCTCAGCGCCGTCAGTACGTTCTGCTTCCTGTTCCTCTGCGGCATCATGTTCTGCCGGCCCGGTATAGCTAACGGTTCTGGTTCTGGTTCTGGTTCAGGTCTGGAGATGAACACCAGCGGCGATCGGCTGAGCCTCAGCATCGAAGCCAGCGCCGTCAGAACGCCGCCGCCCACGGTAGGAGGCCCTGAGGGGGGCAGCGGGCCGACCGGAACCAGAACCAGAACCTGTCTGTGTCTCTGTCTCAGCTGGACGACCTCGGGCTGCCGGCACCGGTCGTCCAGAGGTTCTGCAGCGACCCGGACTTCATCCTGGACCCGTCCTCCACTGGGGGACCCGTCTGGTGCCACGTCCTGCCCAGGTGGGCCGGCGCCACCCGGTGGACAGTCCTGGACCTGACAGCCTGTCAGAGCCAGGAAAGAACCTAATCACTTAGTTATGATGATCAATAAGAAACTAATAACTTTATTATGAGGATCAATAAGTCAGAATATTAACAGAAAATCCTGATTTAAAGAATAAAAGCTGGAGTCTCTCCCAGTTCCTCCCAGTCGTTCCCAGTCCCTCCCAGTCGTTCCCAGTCGCTCCCAGTCGTTCCCAGTTCCTCCCAGTCCCTCCCAGTTCCTCCCAGTCCCTCCCAGTCGTTCCCAGTTCCTCCCAGTCTCTCCCAGTTCCTCCCAGTCGTTCCATCTCACTGGTTTTCTAAACTAATTCATTTTATTCCATCTGATGTAATAATTTGAGTTAAAAAATTAAGAATTTCATTATTTGATACCAAAATATAACTTTACATATTTAATTTTGTTAGTTAATTTTTTCTATATTCTCATAAAATGACACATTTATTCTCAGTTTATTTAAACATTTTGACATTATTAATATTATTATTATTATTATTATTGCTGATGATGATAATCTTTATTTCAGACAATAAAAAGATTCATAGTAAAAAAATAAAACCAACTATTATTTAGACTTTTTGATGTAAAACTTATTTCTAGTAATGTGAGATATGAACTATTATGACTTTATTCTCAATTTGACTTTTATATTGTAAAATGACTCTATTCCCCTTCGGCGCCCTAAACTTGTTTCTCATAACTTTCTGGCTTTATGTTCCATAATTTATGTTTTTTCTTAGCCTGACTCGGATACTTTGTTGTATTAAAGTGATATTTTAACCCAGATTAATGTAATCCAGATTAATCTAATCCAGCCTTCCTCTGTGGTTCTGATTTATCGGGTCGGTGTAATGCTGCCTCTGGCCAGCAGGTGGAGCCGCTGCTCTGCGTGTTCATGGCTGTTTTTCTGTGCAGCATGAAGAAGGGTCAGATCATCAGCATCAGCCGCCAGCTGCCCAGAGACGGACCCTTCCGGACCTACGGAGACCTTCAGAACCACTGGAACCGCCTGGTACCGCCCGACCCGGCCCGCGCTGTCAGAACCTTGCTCTGCTTTTCTGTGGAACCCAGACTGGTCTGAAGTGGTTGTTGGTTTGATTCCCAGTACGGCTACCGGCTGCCGGACCTGGAGGGGGGCGGAGTCTACTGCAGCGTCTACTTCAGACCGGTGGGAGAGAAAGTCTTCACGTATCCAAACATAGATTCACTGCATAGAAGCTGCACAGAGCAGCAGAGCATAGAAACCCTGAACTAGATATCACTGGTTGAAACACTTTATTACTGTCATTATTATTATCATTATTATTATTATTATTATTGTCATTATTATTATCATTATTATTATTATCATTATTATTATTATTATTATTGTCATTATTATTATCATTATTATTATTATCATTATTATTATTATTGTCATTATTATTATCATTATTATTATTATCATTATTATTGTTATTATTATTATCATTATTATTATTATTATTATTATCATTATTATTGTTATTATTATTATCATTATTATTATTATTATTATCATTATTATTATTATTATTATCATTATTATTATCATTATTGTTATTATTATTATTATTATTATTATTTCTGTTATGGTACCAAGCGTCGTCCCTTCACTCCCGCCCCTCAGTTACCCTCTCAGCTGTATCCGCCTGCAGCCTGTGCAGCGCTGCCCCCGGGGCGACCTGCAGGGGGCGCTGGCCCGCTTCCTGGCCGACAGCAGTGAGCGGCTGCAGAGCGTGTGCGGCTTCCCGACCCGTCTGACCAGTAAACCCAGTTACCCCACGGCCGGCCTGACCACCGCTGCCTCCATGCAGGTAGGAGCTGCAGCGCTGCTCGGTTGAGTCACAGATAAAGTTATTAAATAAAAGTTTTTGAAAGAAAATTTCTATTTAAAACCAAACTTTTTAAACTCTTAGATAAATTCTTGTTTCTTTCTAAATGTTTCTGTTTTGCTCTTTGACTGTTTTATTCAGAAAAATGAGAAACATAAAAGTAAATATTATTTTTGTTTGTTTGTTTTACCAGTAAGTTTAAAATGAAATATGATAATTAGTTACTAGGTACATCAACCAAATAAAACATGGAGGAAAATACAAAAAATCTCCAATTTTCTGTAAGTTGTATTTTTTTTATTCATTTATTTTTAATTCATTATTGAATTTAAAATTGTTTTAATTTGATTATTTATCTATTCATTAAATATTTTCATGACGATTGTCAACTAAAATATTTAATAGTTATTAATCACATGAGTGTCTATAGTTAATTTAATTTAATCTCAGGTTTTTCAACTATTCTTAATCTACCTTAACAGAATATTTTTATCTTTATTATAATAGTCTTATTGCCATCGATGGGAAAAAAATACTTATTTTATGGAAATATATGTTTATATGTAGAATACTATCAAGACTATTATAAAACAGAATTATAAATGTTTTGCATTCTCTAAATAATTATCCAGAAGTGATTTTATAACAAGATCACTGAGGTTTACCGTCAAGGAGGAAAATTAACAAACACAACAGAAACATCTGATTTATTTGATTAAAACCAGAAAATCTGCAAAACTTTTTCACATCAACTTCCAAATTATTTTTAATAAACTTTAAATCTGAAAGTAAATCATTTGTGAACCTGGGATAATTTCTCATGTCTTCGTTTCTTTGTATTCTTCATATTTTTAATTTGTAAAAAAAGTTTTTTGTCTCTTCAGTTTTGAACGACTGCAGGAAAAATAATGTTTTTTTTGTCAACAACAGTAAACTAATTCAGGAGGTTCTTCCTGTTTGTCTGAGCCCACTGAGCGCGCTCACAGCTGCTCAAGCAGCAGCCAATAGGAGGAGAGGAAGGAGACGACGCTCTGAGAAAACAAGACAAACAGAAAATAAAAAACTTTCAAACTTTATGTTTATGCTGCAAAAACAGCTGATCCTAAAATAAACAATAACAATGATGATTAATAACATTCAGAACCAGCAAGTTGGAACTAAAAAGGAGAAATAATTTCCTCTTTTCAGTAATTCATTAATCTGAATGTTTATGATGTCGATAAATAGAGGTAGTGTCTCCTAACCGTGAGAATAGAAGTGGTTTTATTTCCCAGTTGTTCCTGTAGCTTCCTGAATCCTCTCTGCTGAGCGTGAAGCTGCAGGAAATGAGATTATTCGCGCGTTTCCAGCCAATAAAACCTTCAGACAGTTTAACAGCCTCAGAGCAGCTTCTTCCTCTCCATCTCATGAATTAATGTTCCTGACGTCAGTGGAGTGAGAGGAGCTTCTCCTCATGAGGTTTGGTGAAGAATCCTCGTTTTAATGCAGAATATTCTTCGTTATGCGCCGTAATAAAAGAGTTTCTCAGCAGCAGCCAGCCGCCGTAAAGCAGCTGCAGGTTGAGCATCAAAGCCGCTGAAATTAAAGCCATCCTTCATCCAGAGTGTTAGAGGAGGGAGAAGGCCGTCAGAAACTCTGCAGAGACGAGTTCAGCTCCCACAGAGTCGGGCTAAAATATTCATGCCGTTCAGCCCAGATCCATCTGAGCTCAGACGTTTTATTTTCACACTTCAAAGGTGGAAATTTCTGCTGGTTTTCAGCCTGGAAGGTGAAACTGAACGGAAGAAATAATTTCACTTTTCCTTTTGTCCTCGTTAAAAGAAAGTCGTTAAAAATGAACTTTGCTATTATTTTTTATCAGATTATTGTTATCTTTCTCTTTTTATTGCTCCGTTAAATTAGTTTCAGAGTCTCTGTTACATTTAAATGTCTGTTTTCTCCGTATTTGGGCGACCCGGTACCGTCCAGAATCACCTCCACAGACCTGCAGATGTTTCAGTTTAACCTCAGCTCTGCTGTTTGTAGCATGTAAAAACCAGATGTTCTGGAAAACAGCAACATTTAGGAAATATTTGCTCTATGTGGAACAAGGTCAAAGGTCACAGCGTTTTCACCTCCGTCTCCTTTCATTAAAACGTCTGAAAGCCTCAGAATAAATTCATAATTGGAAACATTAGAAGATTCTCAATGAAATGTAAAGTTAATTAGAGATTATAAATTTAAACATTTCATCCACCATTAGTGTAAATTTAGCTGTGATGCTAATCAGATACACCAGGCACTTAGGGAATGAACCAGACTTTTTATTCTCAGTATGTTGATTATTTTATTGATGCTTCTAAGGGCCACAACAGTCACAGTAAATCCGTGGTATATTGTAGAGCTGTGGTATGGATTTATTTAGTTATTATTTTAGTAATCTGAAGTAATCCTTTGATTCAGAGTTCCATAATCAAAACACATGGAAAGAAATTACTTTTTCTAAAATTATACCTAAATTTGACATATTTCTTCTTATTACTAGTTTTACTTGTTTCCATTTCTAACTTGCTGAGTGTCACTAGAAACCTTCAAACCCAAAATCAGAAGTAACTTTTTGGATTTTGGTCCCATGCTCTCTATTACAATATATGATCATTTGCAGAAACATGAACAACCTGGTTAAGATTATTGACGGAGTTTATCAGCATCATTCCAGGCGGTCGGCCCTTTCTGAACCAGGTGTAGTTCAGACTCCGACCACCAGGTGGCACCAAAGCACTGCTAATAGTTTCCTCAGTATGAGAGGAACATTAATCAGCCAAGCTGTGTCGTTTCCATGGATCCTATTGGCTGTTTTCAGGTGTGATGCTGATTCACATAAAGGTTTGATATCAGATCCAGATGATGAAGGTGAATCGTTTCCTTCCTCAGGTTCTGAGTTCGGACCAGATCAACCTGACCACCAGGCCGGTTCTGTCCCAGCCTGCGCCGTCCTCCCGGGCGGACCCGCCCGCCTGGGTCCCGCTCTCCCAGCAGGGCGGCGCTCTTCCAGGAAGCAGATCTGGGAACTCGCTGTGGTACCGTCCGGAGGCCCGGTTCCCTTCGGCCCGGTCCCCGTCGGCCCACCCGTCCTCCAGTCAGAACCAGCACCAGTCGGACCACTCCCGATTTGTTTCCTCTTTCTTCCAACACTTCCAGCCGGCTTCATCCCTCCCTCCTCTTCCTCAGCCCGGTCCGGTCCCAGTGAACCCGCCTCCCAAACTGGTTCCCATCTTCAGGAACAACGACCCGACCCGCCGGCTCAGCGTGGCTCTGCTGCGAGTCCAGAAGCAGCAGAACCGAGGGATGGAGGACAAACGCAGACTCACCCTGCCGCTTCCTGTTGGGTCACGAACCACACCTTCCTCTTCCTCTTCTTCCTTCTCCTCTTCCTCAGCTGCACCCCTCCCTCCTCCTCCTCTCATTGTCCCCCGATTCGCCCGCCGCCCTAAAAGCCAGAGCGCCGCTGTTCCTCAGCCGTCGGGTCAGTCCAGGGTCACCCGGATCTCCAGCCTCAGCCCGGTGTTCAAGGCGAAAGCAGCCTTCATCATCCCACCCAGAACCAAACCCAGCAGAACCTCTGGGACGGTCCGACCCGAACGGGCCGCCGACCGCTGGAAGGCAGCGGGACCCGAAAGCATCGCCCCCAGGAGCATCATGAAAACCAGCAGAGAGGCCGGCCCTGAAGGCAGCACCGAACCAGAACCAACCCCGCCGCAGAGGGAGACCGTCAGCAGCAGGAAGGTCGGTCCAGTTCGTTCTGGTTCTGGTTCTAGAAGGAATTTAATGGCATCATTTTGTTAGAACCTTAAGACGATTGTTTGGTTCTCCGTCCAGACGGTCGGCTTCGATCTGAAAGAGAAACACAACAAGTCCAAAGTTTCAGTGGAAGACGTGGAGAAAATGGCCAGAAGCAACCAGGTGAGACGGACCGACCCAGTTCTGCAGACCGACCCGGTTCTGTAGACCGACACGCTTCTGTAGACCGACCCGCTTCTGCAGACCGACCCACTTCTGTAGACCGACCCGGTTCTGCAGACCGACCTGCTTCTGCAGACCGACCCAGTTCTGTAGACCGACCCACTTCTGCAGACCGACCCACTTCTGTAGACCGACCCGGTTCTGCAGGCCGACCCGGTTTTGTAGACCGACCCGGTTCTGCAGGAAAACCTGATTTAAAAACTCAAAGAGCAGCTGACCCCCCAATCAGCTCTTATTTTGGAGACCGGCTGTGAACCGGACCTTAAAGGTTCTGTTCAGGGTGGGAACTCACCATAACATTAGAGCTAACTTTAGCTTAGCGCTTAGCTTTCCTGCTAACTTTGAAAACATTTAGCGCAGTTAGCTCCAGTAAACTGCAGGTTTTAAACATGGAGCCGTCCTCAGGGTGAAGCATCGCAGTGTGTTAGAGTGATGAACAGCGACAGGTGGCGCTGCAGCAGGCGACTACAAACTTCAAAATACTTTATTAATCCCAAAGTGATGGACGATCCATCGGCTGCGGCTCGCTGAACGTTAATATTGACATCAGGTCGTGGTGTGATGTCAGCGCTGATGTCAGAGCTGACGTCAGCGCGGCCTGATGACATCATGGTCTCCCTCCCTCCCAGTGGTCCGGCCTGAGCGGCCGCTCTCTGCTGCTGTGGCTCAGGAACAGAGGAATCCCTGTGAGCTCCAAGCTGAGGAAGGAGGAGCTGATGATGAAGGTGATGAGCTGCCTGGCCGAGGCCTGAGCCGCCTGATTGGACGGCGCCGCTGCACCACAGCCAATCACAGAACGGTAAAATCCTCCAGTGGCAGCAACGTTCTCTGCTGCTGCTGGAGGAAAGATTTAATGTTTTTTATTTAAAAAGAACATTTATATTATTTCTGTTCTAACTTTTTAATTTCATTTATTTATTCTAGCTTTATTTTTTATTAAAAAAGGAAATGTCTAACATTTTATTTTCTCTTTCATTGATTTATTTTAGTTTTATTTTAATTGCATTATTTATAAAGAAAATATTCATTATTAGGTTTATTTTTTAAAAAATATTTAGGTAATTTTTAGATTATAATTTATTTTGTATTGTTTTTTAATTAAAAGAAATTGAGGTTTGACATTTATGTTTAACAGGAGATTCATATGTTCTTAAATTCAAACGAGTTTTATTATTTTCAGCTATAATAAAAAAAAAAGCTTTTAGTTTTTATAAAATCTGTTTTTAAGCTGATTGTTCTGCTAAATGTTCAAAATGTTTCCTGCGTTATTTAAATATTTCATGAGTTTAAAAGTTATTTTCATAAAACTTTCTGGTTACATTTTTAAAAATATTTTTTAGTTTCATGTAAATTTAACACATATTCAGCTTTTTGAAAGATTTTTACTTGAAGTTGGTTTGAAAATGAAACCTGTAAGTTATAAAAATCCCAGTTCTGGGAAAGTTTTATATTTTGGGTATGTTTTGTATTTATTACATATTTAAACTGCAGCTTCTTGTTTTGTGTTCGTGAATCTATAATAATATTTATTTAATTTATTTAATTTATCAGAATAAAGTTCTAACACCTGGATTTGTTTTATTCCTCCAGCTGCTGAAACACTTAAAAACTTTCATTTCTGTCATTTAGTTATAAATTATTCAAGTAGTTTATGATTTTGCTAACATTTCCTCTCTACGGAGGACTGAACCTGCCCAAACATTTGATACATATAGAAATAAATATTGTGTCATCAGACCAGAGAGATTGGTCTAGTCAAAGGCCCAGCAGAGACTCTGTTTGCTTCTCTATCAATGACATGTTTTCCTGTCTTTCCTGTTTTGAGAAGAGAAATCAGCATCAAATGTATGCAGAAAGTTATTAAAGATATTCTAAGGAAATAGAGAATAAATCAGATGTTTTAATTTGTTTGGTGGCTTTGAGCAGGAAGGATCTCCTGTAGAGGTCAGTGTTCCAGCGGTTCAGTAGTAGCCTCTGACTGAAGACTCTCTGTTACGGCTGTTCTGATGAAAATCCTCCAGCTTTAAAAGTCTGTTTAACTTTAAACAGATTTTAATCTCCTCAGATGAGAACGTTGAACAGATTAATAATCTGACAGCAAATTAAATCCACAGCAGCAGGAAAAACTTGGAGGAAGGAAAACAGCTGAAGGAAGGAATCAGGGGTCAAAGGTCATCTGACCTCCTCTGAAATATCAGAGTGTGGCTCGTATCGAAGCGGCTCTGAGATTTAACTCTAAACTCTGGATGAGGATAAAAACAGAAACAACAGGAAACTTAATCCTGCTGATGGATTAAACTCTGAACTAATCTAAACCTAATCTAATGTAACCCGGTCCAAACTAAAGGTGTTTGTAAGGAATTAAGTTCAAAGGAGTGATAGTTTAGAATGTGTTGCTTAAATATGCTAAAAATGTTATTAATCAGTGTTAACCAGAAACTGTATTTCAGGTTCTTTAAAAAGTAATTTTCACTGTATTTTATTTTGAAAGGCTCATGTTGCGGGAGGAAGTGGGGTAGATCAGAGGAACTTGACTGGTCCGTGGTTGGCTGAGGGTGAGGAGGAGAGGAGAGAGAAGAGGGGAGAGACAGGAAGTAGAGAGTGAGAATCCCGAAAAAGAGAGAAGACGTGACAGAATTTAGCGAACGGGTTTGTACATAATTCGGCTTTCAGCTCGACAGTCGGTGAAAGTATATCAACCCTACGCTCTGTTTTACCGCTGCTGTGAGTTCCAGACCGGAGCTCACTGAACACTATATGTAATGCTCGCTGAGGCATTTATTATTCGCTAACTCAGTGAATAGCCGTTGAGGACTGTTAGCTAACCCGGCTAACGGACAGTTCAGTTAAAGTTTCCGAAGTGGGAGCTTTATGGAGTAGCGCCTGGAGCAGCGAGCTACGCATGTGGAAAGAGTGGTGGAGTGGTTGGAGGACTGGGCTACGCTGGACGTCTCTGTTCCCGAATCCTGAGGACTACCGGACTGGTTGGGGCCTGAGGACATCTTGCTGGCTGGACTGAGGACGGGTGAGGTGTTGAAAGGGCTCGGGGTTTCACTCGGAGAGGGGCGCCAAGTTCCACGCTTCACAACAGGCCTGCAACGGGGTTTCTTTTTGTTTTGTTGGGACACTATTTTAGTTAAGTATTGCCGGCTTAGGTGAACTTAGAACTGTGGGCCCACATTAATTAATATATTGTGTGAACTTAAAAGAGTGAAGTATTTCACAGTTTGTGCATTTGTTAATGTGTTTAATACATGTTTAATTCTCATACAGGTGTACGTTTGATTTATTAAGAACTATACTTAGAGTGTGTTATTTCTGTTTAAGTCTACTATTTGGTGAGAAGGGAAAGAAATACGGGTATATTATTACTCTAAACTCAACATAAGTTTAAAACACGAGAGTGTACTAAAATTATTATTTATAACTTGATGAGTTTAATGAACTCAGGGGCCCTTACCCATGTTAAAACGGTGTAATTGGGCTACATAAAATGGAGGCACCGCTGGGATTCGTTGTTTGAGTTTATTGATATATTAGTTCAAAGTACTTTCCTGATCGTTATTTTTAAGAAAAAAAAAATTAAGAGAAAATGGAGCAAACTGAGGTTATGGTGACTAAACTTAAGAACTGGTGTCTAGGGGAGGGCATAAATGAGAGCCATGCCTTGTTGACAAAAGTTCCTCAAAATACAGAAGTTGCACAAATAGAAGAGACATTGCAAACTATAAAGTGTCTTGGGCGTGTGCGTGTTAGGGGAAGAATGTTTGACGAATCAACAGATCAAATATTAGTGCTTTGTGAGTGCAGGGAAAAACTTACAAATGCAGACATACCAAATGAGGTGTTGACTTTAGATGAATCTACAGTATGGCCTATATTCATTGTGGCAGAATCTTCAAGTGCAGATGAAGATTTTAGTGTCAAACTAAATACTCTGTTACAAGCAGAAGGGAAGACTGCAGAGGATGTGCATGCTCTTCTAACTGGGTCAGAACCTGTACCCTCACCTACAGAGTCCCTCATTCGTGCTGTGAGTGATCTACTGGACAAAGCAGCTAAACCTGCAACAGAAGCTGGAGGTTTTCGCCGCCTGCGCACTTTCTCTGGCCTACTACCTACTCCTGCAGGTGAGGAACAATTTGATCATTGGTTGGAGCAAGCTTACATGATGGTGGAAGTGAGTGAATGTTCGCCCAAAGAAAAACGAAGGAGAATAATGGAGAGCCTAAAAGGTCCTGCATTAGAAGTCATCAAGGCAGTTCGCCTTTCGGATCCAGATGTCAGTCCGGAAGAGTGTCTAGAAGCTCTTGACAGTGCATTTGGGATGGCAGAGTCAGGAGATGATTTATACTTTGCTTTCAGACTGATGCAGCAACAGTCTGGGGAAAAGCTGTCAGATTTCCTACGAAGACTAGAGCGCAGTTTGTCGAAAGTAGTTCAAAAAGATGGCCTTCCTGCCTCAAGCATGAACAAAGCTCGGATTGAACAGTTGCTTAAGGGCGCAGTGGGTTCAGATTTAATGCTAATTCAGCTCAGGTTGAGGGAGAGAAAAGGGAACCCTCCGACCTTTCTTGAACTATTGCGTGAAATTCGTGCTGAAGAGGAGTATGAAGCATCTAGAGCTAAATTGTCTCCATCCGTACGTGCAGTCCACCCAAAACCTCAGTTGGACCACAATCAGAGTGAAATTCAGAGTCTAAGAGCCGAGATAAAAGAGGTGAAGTCAATGTTCGCTGCGTTGTCTTCAAAATCCCTTCAAGATACGGCAGACAAGCAAGACAAATGTTCAACTGACAGAGAGAGACTTAAAGAACCAAGTCTGGATGCTGATGTTGTCGCTTTAAAGAAACAAGTTAAACAGCTGCAGCAAAAAGTCAAGTCGAGAGTGTCACATCAGGCTGAAACAACACCAGCTGTCATGGCAGTGCACACTCCAAATAGACATCCTGACATGGATGAACGTTTTTGCTATCGCTGTGGTGAAAGTGGACACATAGCAAGCAAATGCAGAAGTCCTGAAAATCAAAATAAAGTCATTCTGAGGCTAATCCAAGCACTCAAAAAAGCTAAAAGTTCAAATACTCAGCCTCATACTGATGAAAGTGTTGAGCAAAGTGCTACAGTGAGAAAGAGTGCAGTGGCTAACATACAACCGGTCGGGCTCCCAGAAGGACTAATAGGACCACCGTCCTTGGAACCTTTAAAAATCAATGGACAGTTATGTAATGCCCTATTAGACAGTGGTTCCCGGGTTAGCATCATCTTTGAATCCTGGTACAGGAGGTACCTGTCTGACACACCCATTCACCCTGTCAGTAAACTGGACATATGGGGTCTGAGTGAGTCAAGCTACCCATATCTTGGCTATGTGATAGTAGATATGGAGTTTCCTAAGAAAGTGACTGGAGCTCCAGCTACTTTGTCAGTCCTAGCTCTGATTTGTCCAGATCCACCTGGTCCAGACCAAACCCCTGTCATCATTGGCACCAATGCAAAAGCCAATCTTCCAAAACGCTTGGCTCAGCTGTGTGAGGAAACATCTGAGGCGCAGGTTCAAACATTAGGAATTTGCGGGGTTTTGCCTGGAGATGCAGAAAGAAACTTGGATTTAAAAGAAGAAAACGAAGAAATCGGATGTGTAAAATGGGAGGGTCCTGGCGATCTGACATTTCCTGCTGGAAGTATATGTAAAGCATCTTGCAGCGTGGATGTGGAGAAGCCTCTCTCTGAAGACATCTTGGTAGTTGAGTCTTCAAACGTAAATCCACTTCCTGCTGGTGTACTGCTACAAGCCATGGTGATTCCAAGTAATGCTGTGGATGTGAACCAGCTGACGTTATTGTTCCAGAATGAATCTTTGAGAGACATAACAGTACCAGCTGGCACTGTTGTGGGATGTCTGTGCGTCACTGATGTTGTCACCACAGTTTCCAAACAAAACACTGTAAATTTAGGATTTGATGCAAGTCTGATAAATTTTGGAGAGTCACCGGTTCCAGAACAATGGAAGCAAAGACTTTGTCAGAAGCTATCTGAACGAGCATCTGTTTTTTCTCTGGATGAGCTGGATGTGGGACTCGCTAAAGAGGTGGAGCACACAATTAGGCTATCAGATCCCCGCCCATTTCGAGAGCGCTCCAGACGCATTGCTCCTGCAGATATTAATGATGTACGCTGTCATATACAGAAACTTCTAGCTGCAGGCATCATTAAAGAGTCTAAAAGCCCATATGCGTCTCCCATCGTCATTGTGAGGAAAAAGAATGGAGATGTACGGATGTGTGTTGATTATCGGACACTTAACAGTCGAACTGTGCCCGATCAATACACCACACCCCGTATTGATGAAGCTCTTGACTGCCTCTCTGGTAGTCAGTGGTTTTCAGTCTTAGATTTGAGGAGTGGCTATTATCAGATAGCTATGAAAGAAGAGGACAAAGAAAAAACAGCTTTTATTTGCCCTCTAGGATTTTATCAGTTTGAGAGGATGCCACAGGGTATCACCGGAGCCCCTGCAACTTTCCAACGTTTGATGGAGAAAGCAGTAGGTGACATGAACCTCCTCCAAGTACTTGTGTACCTTGATGACCTTATTATCTTTGGAAAGACTCTAGAAGAACATGAGGAGAGACTTCTAAAGGTTCTGGACAGACTTCAAGAAGTAGGGCTCAAGATTTCTCTGGATAAATGTCAGTTCTGTCAGACAAAGGTGAAATATGTAGGACACATAGTGTCTGCAGAAGGTGTCTCAGCTGATCCAGCAAAAATTGAAGCTGTCACTACCTGGCCGATGCCTACTAATCTGAAGACCCTGCGGTCATTTTTAGGATTTTGTGGGTACTACCGGAGGTTTATCCAGGGTTATTCTTCCATAGTTCGCCCATTGACTGACCTAACTAAAGGATATGGACCCACACAGAGTGGGAGGAAGTCCAAAAAGGGTGAAGCTAAGGCTTATTTGGATGAACGGGAGCCATTCCGGGAGAGGTGGGATCAAGCATGCACTGATGCATTTGAGGAAGTGAAACACTGCCTTACCAATGCCCCGGTCCTGGCTTTCGCTGACCCCAGCAAAGCTTATGTCTTACATGTAGACGCCAGTTTGAACGGACTAGGCGCTGTCCTTTACCAAGAGTATCCTGAGGGACTGCGACCAGTGGCATTTGCTAGCCGCAAACTAAGCTCGTCAGAAAAGAATTATGCCATTCATCAGTTGGAGTTTCTGTCTCTTAAGTGGGCGGTTGTGGAGAAATTCCATGATTATCTCTATGGAGCACGCTTCACTGTACGAACGGACAACAATCCCCTGACTTATGTCCTCACCTCAGCAAAGCTAAATGCTACTGGGCATCGTTGGCTGTCAGACTTATCAGCCTACGATTTTGACATAATCTACAGACGGGGAAAAAACAACATTGATGCCGATCTATTGTCACGGATGGATCCTGGGGAAGGGGATCTTGAGTGGCAAAGTATATCACAAGCGGGAGTAAAGTCGATATGTCAGAGAGTTGGCACCCATGATTTTCCTACAGATTCTCCTACTTATGCAGAACAGCTTGGAATCTCTCCCGAGTGCATCCCTGATGTGTATGCTTATCCTACACGATTGCAACTAAACTCACTAGAACAAATGTCAAGACAAGAACTTATTACAGCTCAAAGTGACGACTCTGTCATAGGACCAATCATCCAAGTGCTGAGCGATGGAAAATGGCCTGATGACCTCAAAGCTAATCCAGAGATGATGGCCATGAAGAGAGAGATTGGAAAGTTACACATGAAAAATGGACTGTTGTATCGTGTGAGTAAAACTCAGTCCTCACACAAAGCTCACCAACTGGTCCTGCCTGCCCAGTTCAGAGCAACTGTGCTGAAATCTCTTCATGATGATTTAGGCCATCTAGGAGTTGAAAGAACTACTGATTTGCTCAGAAGTAGATTTTTCTGGCCTAAAATGTCCACTGATGTTGAACAGTACATTAAAAACTGTGGAGATTGTGTTTTGCGGAAAACTCCGTGTTCAAAAGTAGCACCTTTAAACCAAATGGTTAGCACTGGTCCATTGGATCTGGTTTGTATTGATTTCCTTTCCATGGAACCAGATTCCAAAGGCATCAGCAATGTGTTAGTCATCACAGACCATTTCACCAGATATGCTCAAGCTTTTCCTGCTAAAAATCAAAAGGCTCTCACAGTTGCTAAGATTTTAGTGGAGAAGTATTTTGTGCATTATGGACTTCCAACACGTATTCACTCCGATCAGGGAAGGGACTTTGAGTCTCGACTCATCAAGGAACTGTTGATGCTGTTGGGCATTAAAAAATCTCGGACAACTCCGTATCACCCACAAGGTGATCCGCAGCCAGAGAGATTTAATAGGACTTTGCTATCCATGCTGGGAACGTTGAATCAGGAAAAGAAAAGACAGTGGAGCCAGCATGTTGTTCACTTAGTGCATGCTTATAATAGCACTAAATGTGATGCAACTGGATTTTCTCCATATTTCCTAATGTTTGGGCGAGAAGCAAAACTCCCAGTCGATATGTGCTTTGGGATGTCTTTCGGTGAAGATGGGGAACATCAGCATTCCGCTTATGTTGCAAAGTTAAAAGATAACTTGCAAAGAGCGTATGACATGGCAACTGAAGCAGCCAACAAACTACATCTGCGTAACAAAAAAGCATATGACAGGAGACTTGGGTTTCATCATCTGGAACTTGGTGACAAAGTTTTGATGAAAAACCTTGGACTGAAAGGGAAACATAAGCTTGAGAACCGCTGGTGTGATATTCCCTATGTTGTTGTGGAGAAGATGCCAAATCTGCCTGTGTATAAAGTGAAGCCACAGAATGGAAAAGGGAAGTTCAAAACTATGCATAGAGACAACCTTTTGCCCATAGGAGACTATGTGCGTCTGCCTATGGTGGATAATCTTCCAGAGGTTCACCAAAAGTTACCAACAAGAGCACGAAGAGGAACTAAGTCTAAGGGACACGACGGTGATCATTCAGTACAGGTGGCACCTGGGGAGTCCACCGAGTCATCTGACTTTGAGTGGGAGTTACCACATCGACCATACCGGACTTATCTGGAGGGAATACTCCAAAAACACAACAATAGCCGTAAACCAAAAGGGCCTCAGGTTCATATTGCAATGGACGAGGAACCCTCACAAGAAGCAGACCATATTGTGGAGAGGTTAACCAGTGATGACACAGCATCTGAATCTGAACCTGAACCTGTCTCTAGTGAAGATGACAGGCCATGTCCAAGTAGTTCTGGCAGATGGATGAGTCATGCACATTCCAGACCAAAACGTACCATTAAACCAGTAGTGAGACTTACTTATGATGAACCTGGCAAATCTAGTGATCGACCCCTCACTATTGTTCACAGGGGTGTTGTCATTAAAATACAGAGCTAAAATGTAGTTTAAACTGCCCTTCCCATTGTTCAGTTAGTCAGGTGTTAGTCTGTTGAGGACACCAGACGTTTAGAGGGGGGAGGGTGTAACCCGGTCCAAACTAAAGGTGTTTGTAAGGAATTAAGTTCAAAGGAGTGATAGTTTAGAATGTGTTGCTTAAATATGCTAAAAATGTTATTAATCAGTGTTAACCAGAAACTGTATTTCAGGTTCTTTAAAAAGTAATTTTCACTGTATTTTATTTTGAAAGGCTCATGTTGCGGGAGGAAGTGGGGTAGATCAGAGGAACTTGACTGGTCCGTGGTTGGCTGAGGGTGAGGAGGAGAGGAGAGAGAAGAGGGGAGAGACAGGAAGTAGAGAGTGAGAATCCCGAAAAAGAGAGAAGACGTGACAGAATTTAGCGAACGGGTTTGTACATAATTCGGCTTTCAGCTCGACAGTCGGTGAAAGTATATCAACCCTACGCTCTGTTTTACCGCTGCTGTGAGTTCCAGACCGGAGCTCACTGAACACTATATGTAATGCTCGCTGAGGCATTTATTATTCGCTAACTCAGTGAATAGCCGTTGAGGACTGTTAGCTAACCCGGCTAACGGACAGTTCAGTTAAAGTTTCCGAAGTGGGAGCTTTATGGAGTAGCGCCTGGAGCAGCGAGCTACGCATGTGGAAAGAGTGGTGGAGTGGTTGGAGGACTGGGCTACGCTGGACGTCTCTGTTCCCGAATCCTGAGGACTACCGGACTGGTTGGGGCCTGAGGACATCTTGCTGGCTGGACTGAGGACGGGTGAGGTGTTGAAAGGGCTCGGGGTTTCACTCGGAGAGGGGCGCCAAGTTCCACGCTTCACAACAGGCCTGCAACGGGGTTTCTTTTTGTTTTGTTGGGACACTATTTTAGTTAAGTATTGCCGGCTTAGGTGAACTTAGAACTGTGGGCCCACATTAATTAATATATTGTGTGAACTTAAAAGAGTGAAGTATTTCACAGTTTGTGCATTTGTTAATGTGTTTAATACATGTTTAATTCTCATACAGGTGTACGTTTGATTTATTAAGAACTATACTTAGAGTGTGTATTTCTGTTTAAGTCTACTAATTGGTGAGAAGGGAAAGAAATACCGGGTAATTAAGTACATCTAAACTCAACATAAGTTTAAAACACGAGAGTGTACTAAAATTATTATTTATAACTTGATGAGTTTAATGAACTCAGGGGCCCTTACCCATGTTAAAACGGTGTAATTGGGCTACACTAATCTAAACCTAATCTAATCTAAACCTAATCTAATCTAAACCTAATCTAATCTAAACCTAATCTAATCTAAACCTAATCTAATCTAATCTAAACCTAATCTAATCTAATCTAAACCTAATCTAATCTAAACTAATCTAATCTAAACCTAATCTGAACCGAATCTAATCAAACCGAAGCAGCGAAACCAAGCGAGCAAACCGAAGCGAAGCGAACGAACCAAGGAAGCGAAGCGAACCGAAGGAGCAAAAGGAAGCGAACGAAACGAAGCAAGCGAGCGAACCGAAGCTAATCTAATCTCAAACCGAAGCAAGCGAACCTAATCTAATCGAATCAAACCTAATCTAACAAACTAATCAAAACCTAATCTTAAACCTATCTAACTAAACCTAAATCTAACAAACCAATCTATCTAATCTAAACCTAAATCAAACTTAATCAAACCTAATCATCTAATCTAACCTAATCTAATCTAACTAATCTATCTAACTAATCTATCTAAACCTAATCTAATCTAACTATCTATCTAAACCTAATCTAATCTAAACCAACTAATCTAAACCATAATCTAATCTAACCTAATCTAATCTAAACTAATCTAATCTAATCTAAACCTAATCTAATCTAAACCTAATCTAATCTAAACCTAATCTAATCTAAACCTAATCTAATCTAATCTAAACCTAATCTAATCTAAACCTAATCTAATCTAATCTAATCTAATCTAAACCTAATCTAATCTAAACTTAATCTAATCTAAACTTAATCTAATCTAATCTGAATTTTAATGTTCATGTTTTGTTCTGTTGGACCAAAAGCAGGATAAAGGAAATGTGTTGTTGGTGTGAATAATTACTGACAGAATAACAAACTTCAGGAGAAAATCTGCTGGGAATCAGTAAACATGGAGGACGATGGTGGGATCTGACAGCGAGGTGAAGGAACTGGCTGACTTCCAGCTGCTGGGAGGTGATTAATGGACATGAGAACCAGGTGAGACGAAAACAGAGAACAGAACCAAGAGCCAAGAATCACAAACTAAGGAATGAAGTGAGTACGGCATCCTGGGAGGGACAAAACCCTGAAAAACCAAAACTCAAAACGGTTCGAGAGAAAAACAGTAAAACTTCCTGATGAATCCAAAAAGCTCCAGATGGAGGATCAACTTCCTGCGGCGGCATGGAGGACCAGCTGTATGTAAAGTTTTGACCCTCTGTGGATCCATGGAGGAGAAAAATGGATGGAAACAATAAATAAAACTATTTATTACAAACATTAACATATTAATAATAATCGCCTAGATTAAAACTGTCTAGATTCTCGATTCTACTGAAGTTTTTCTTCAGACCTGCACAGAACCGTCGGTTCCGACCCAGAAATGCTGACAGAGGGAACCGGGTCGGAGCGGAGCGGCCTCGTTGTCGGATCCTGACGGCGAGGAGCCGGCAGCAGGAAGCCGGACCTGGTCCAGACCCAGTCCAGACCCGGTCCAGAACAAAGACGCTTCTGTCTGTGGACAGAAACGAGGCGAGAGAAACGGCCGGGTTTCCACCGACAGACGATCCAAAGATGTAAATCACAGAACATGAAGCCAAGGTTCTGCAGAGATCTGGACCAACCCGAGAAATGAATGAGAATCCTTCAGAACCACACAACAGTAAAAACACAGAACAAAACGCTGATGGTTATTTTATTCATGCAGAAATATTCATAATAAAAACGTTTTGTTCAGCAGATTGTTTATAATAAATAAAGTTAATTTAATCCTGTTTAACAGCTAAAAAAATTACAGAAAAGTTTATTAATAACTTCATCTCTCAGAGAAACATGCAGAATAATCCTTTATTTTTAGTAATTATGAGGATTTTAATAAAAACATTTAGGATTACAATATTTTATTATAGAAATTAAAAGTATGTGGTTTACTTTGATAAAATGTTGATAAATATTTAAAAGTAAAACTTTTTCTGATGTTTTTTATCTGAAAGTTTTTCCATAATTGTTGGATAAACTCAGTAAATCTTTAACTGGAAAAACTGCAATAAATGAGACAAACAAGAAAATTTCTGTTTTTATTTTAGTTCATTAAACAAACTTTAACTCTATATAAAAATTAATTTCCCACAGTTTTGATCTGAGGTTTAAATATCCAGAAATGTTTCTATTTAAACCGTTTTTCCTCTATAAGTTCAGTTTATTTAATAAAACTTTTGTTTCTGTTTTCTCAGTTTTCCTCTGCAGACAAATCGTCTCGTTTTCTCCTGATTTTATTAAAACCTGAGTAAAAACATCCTGGTGGTTTTCAGCCCAGGTCTCTGCAGCTCAGGTCTCAGCAGCTCAGGTCTCAGCAGCTCAGGTCTCAGCAGCTCAGGTCTCAGCAGCCCAGGTCTCAGCAGCCCAGGTCCCAGCAGCCCAGGTCTCAGCAGCCCAGGCCCCAGCAGCCCAGGTCTCAGCAGCCCAGGTCTCAGCAGCCCAGGTCTCAGCAGCCCAGGTCTCAGCAGCCCAGGCCCCAGCAGCCCAGGTCTCAGCAGCCCAGGTCTCAGCAGCCCAGGTCTCAGCAGCCCAGGTCTCAGCAGCCCAGGTCTCAGCAGCCCAGGCCCCAGCAGCCCAGGTCTCAGCAGCCCAGGCCCCAGCAGCCCAGGTCTCAGCAGCCCAGGTCTCAGCAGCCCAGGTCTCAGCAGCCCAGGTCTCAGCAGCTCAGGCCCCAGCAGCCCAGGTCTCAGCAGCCCAGGTCCCAGCAGCCCAGGTCTCAGCAGCCCAGGCCCCAGCAGCCCAGGTCTCAGCAGCCCAGGTCTCAGCAGCCCAGGTCTCAGCAGCCCAGGTCTCAGCAGCTCAGGCCCCAGCAGCCCAGGTCTCAGCAGCTCAGGTCTCAGCAGCCCAGGTCTCAGCAGCCCAGGTCTCTGCTCAGGACAGGAACGTTTCTGAAGTCATAACTTCTCTTATCGTCTCTTCTGGCTGTTTTTAAACAAACATGAACATTTCTCAGGATTTTCTGGTTGCTTTCTGACCAGACTTGTTGGTCCAGACGTAAACAATCCGTCTCTGTGGGAAAGACGTTTCTTCCTCCTCCTCCTCCTCCTCCTCGCTGAAACCTTCTGGCTCAGAAGCGGCGAAGGCGTTTTTATGTGACATGATTAATATTTTCCCAGCAGCCATAACTCATCATGAGCTGCTCTGGAAATATTTCCTTTGTGTTCCTGCGTCCGCCTGCAGCTGAAATATGACTTTCATTAGTCAGGAGGAATGTCGGGTTCTTCTTCATGTGGAGTAATGAGACGCTCCGTCTGCTTTGCTCCCTGTGAGAAACGAGGACAGGAAGTGATGTCATGCTGAAGGATTTGGTTGGTTGTGAGGCGTTTCCTGTTAGCTGTCACTCAAACAGTTTCAGTTTCTGCTCCTCTACCATCAGTTCCAGCGGCTGTGATGCGTTCACTGACCCTCTGCTCTCATCGTCAGCGTTTCCTCTGTTTAGTCCAGTTTTACCGTCTGCGGCTGAATTACGACGCATGTCGGAGAAACGCGACGTTCAGACTGCAGACGTTTGGAAATGATCGGATTTATGTATTTATTGGAGGAAAAACAGATCAGAATCAGAATCCAGTTGATCAAACTGCCGAGAAAAATTAAATGTTTGTCAACAAACGTTTATTTGATCTAATTATGGATGAAAAATCACAAAGCGGATCACAGTTTGGCTGATTTAATCATTTTTGTTTAGAATGTTTTCACTGAGAAGGTTTGTTTTAATATTTAATATTTTCTGGACCTCTGATAGTTTTATTAGTTTATTTCTAGTTTTATTCATATTGTCCAGCTGCTCAGAGCCTCTCAACCATTTTCTCTTTATTTTTAGGACTAACTGGTCATATTTACATTATTTCATGTCTCTGTGTTTTTATGCAGTTTTGTCTTCCTGGTGTCATTTAGTTTATTTTCCTCTAGTTATGATTATTGTTGCTGTTTACAGGATTTTAAACCTCTGATGGTTTTTATGTCACATCAGAAAACGAAACTAAATCATTTATCGAGCTGCGTCACGTTTAATTCTGTCCCACTGCAAACGAAGGCAGACAGAAAGAGAAGCTGCCCGGACTTTTGGACCTGCAGGTCGATCGGACCTTAATGATCCGAGTAAACCAGAAGGTTAACTCTGGTTCTGGTTGATCTGGTTCTGGTTGATCTGGTTCTGGTTGATCTGGTTCTGGTTGATCTGGTTCTGGTTGATCTGGTTCTAGTTGATCTGGTCCTGGTTGATCTGCTCCTGGTTGATCTGGTTGATCTGGTTCTGGTTGATCTGGTTCTGGTTGATCTGGTTCTGGTTGATCTGGTTCTGCGCTGCTGATTTAGCGGTGACGATCCTCTGAAGGCGTCAGGGAGGAAACGGCCTAATTAAAGCAGAACGGAGGCCGGCCCGGTTCGGCCCGGTTCAGACGTTCTCCTCTGATGGATGTTTCCCAGGAAGGTTCGTTAAAGGAATCGCCGGCAGGAAGCTGAACCTGCTGCAGCTGGATGTGACTTTAATTAGGACATGAAAGCCGCTGCAGCGTCTGGAGACGAAACTCTGAGGATTTTCTGGATCCTTCATGAACCGAAGGATCTGTTGTGCTGCAGCAGGTTAAATTCTGTTGTGCTGCAGCAGGTTAAACTCTGTTGTGCTGCAGCAGGTTAAACTCTGTTGTGCTGCAGCAGGTTAAACCGTTGTGCTGCAGCAGATTAAACCGTTGTGCTGCAGCAGGTTAAACCGTTGTGCTGCAGCAGGTTAAACCGTTGTGCTGCAGCAGGTTAAACCGTTGTGCTGCAGCAGGTTAAACCGTTGTGCTGCAGCAGGTTAAACCGTTGTGCTGCAGCAGGTTGATCTGTGCTGCAGTTTCAGAGCAGAACGAGGCGTCATCGTTCTCTGCCCGTTTGTGGCGCCTGAAGGAGAAGCTCCGGCTGGAACCCGTCCAGAACCCGTCCAGAACCCGAGGCGGCTGTAACCTTACACCAACAGTTGGTTTGACCTCTGACCTTCAGCAGGTCAGAGGTCCTGCAGCAGATTAGCTCCACTGTGGGAAACGGAGACTCAGGAGAGAAACCGTCTGTAAACCAGAACCTGTCAGAACCTGTTTGGGTCCGGATCCGGTCCGGTTCATTTCCAGCTGCTCGGTGGATCCAGGTCCGTGTTTCTCCTCAGACCAGCAGCCGAGCGTTGCTCCAGGTTTGGTTCTGCTCAGCTGAAGCTGGAGTTGGACCGCGGCCCGGACCCGCTTGGTTCTGCTGCTCCAGATGTTTCTGTAACAGCCTGAAGGATCAAGTTCTGGTTCTGCTGGAGGGAAGAAAAGCAGGCGACCTTTGACCTCCACTTAAAGTTATTATTAATAAACGGCTTTTATCAGTTATATTATCAACATCTGAGTTTCTGTTACTTTTTATATCAATTTTCTGAATATTTGATCCTTTTAAAGCCAAATAAAAGTTAAAATAATAAAAATTATAGCAAAAATACACAGAAACATAAAACAACAATTTACTGCATGAACAGGAGAAATGAAGGAAAAACAGATTTTAAAGGGATCTGTTCAAAAGGAGAACCTGGGTCCAATAAACTACACAATAAACTACATATTTAACATGTAGTTTATTTAGCATGTAGTTTATTTAGTGTGTAGTTTATTTAATATGTAGTTTATTTAGTGTGTAGTTTATTTAATATGTAGTTTATTTAACATGTAGTTTATTTAGTGTGTAGTTTATTTAACGTGTAGTTTATTTAGTGTGTAGTTTATTTAATGTGTAGTTTATTTAGCGTGTAGTTTATTTAATGTGTAGTTTATTTAGTGTGTAGTTTATTTAGTGTGTAGTTTATTTAACATGTAGTTTATTTAGCATGTAGTTTATTTAATGTGTAGTTTATTTAATGTGTAGTTTATTTAGCATGTAGTTTATTTAATGTGTAGTTTATTTAACGTGTAGTTTATTTAGCATGTAATTTATTTAGTGTGTAGTTTATTTAATATGTAGTTTATTTAATGTGTAGTTTATTTAATATGTAGTTTATTTAATGTGTAGTTTATTTAATATGTAGTTTATTTAATGTGTAGTTTATTTAATATGTAGTTTATTTAACATGTAGTTTATTTAGTGTGTAGTTTATTTAACATGTAGTTTATTTAGTGTGTAGTTTATTTAATGTGTAGTTTATTTAGCATGTAGTTTATTTAATGTGTAGTTTATTTAGTGTGTAGTTTATTTAGTGTGTAGTTTATTTAATATGTAGTTTATTTAATGTGTAGTTTATTTAATATGTAGTTTATTTAATATGTAGTTTATTTAACATGTAGTTTATTTAGTGTGTAGTTTATTTAACATGTAGTTTATTTAGTGTGTAGTTTATTTAATGTGTAGTTTATTTAGCATGTAGTTTATTTAGCATGTAGTTTATTTAGCATGTAGTTTATTTAATGTGTAGTTTATTTGGTGTGTAGTTTATTTAATGTGTAGTTTATTTAGCATGTAGTTTATTTAGCATGTAGTTTATTTAATGTGTAGTTTATTTAACGTGTAGTTTATTTAACATGTAGTTTATTTAGTGTGTAGTTTATTTAATATGTAGTTTATTTAATGTGTAGTTTATTTAACATGTAGTTTATTTAGTGTGTAGTTTATTTAATGTGTAGTTTATTTAACATGTAGTTTATTTAGTGTGTAGTTTATTTAATGTGTAGTTTATTTAGTGTGTAGTTTATTTAATGTGTAGTTTATTTAGCGTGTAGTTTATTTAATGTGTAGTTTATTTAGTGTGTCGTTTATTTAGTGTGTAGTTTATTTAGTGTGTAGTTTATTTAGTGTGTAGTGTATTTAATGTGTAGTTTATTTAATATGTAGTTTATTTAATGTGTAGTTTATTTAGTGTGTAGTTTATTTAGTGTGTAGTTTATTTAGTGTGTAGTGTATTTAATGTGTAGTTTATTTAACGTGTAGTTTATTTAATGTGTAGTTTATTTAACGTGTAGTTTATTTAACGTAGTTTATTTAATGTGTAGTTTATTTAACGTGTAGTTTATTTAACGTAGTTTATTTAATGTGTAGTTTATTTAACATGTAGTGTATTTAATATGTAGTTTATTTAATGTGTAGTTTATTTAGTGTGTAGTTTATTTAACGTAGTTTATTTAACGTAGTTTATTTAATGTGTAGTTTACACACAGAGAAACTTGAAGCTGCTCTGAATTTTGTTCTGTTCTTTGTGAAGTTCTGCTTGTTTTTATGGAGTTCTTTAATAAACGGATCAGTACTTACAGAACCAGGTGTTTCCGGGTCAGAACCAGAACTGAACTCCTGGATGTTTCATTTTATTTGAGGACAAACTGAAGGATTTTATTTTGTGGAGATCAGATCGATGTTCTCAGTCTGACTGAATCTTTAATTCATGATTTATTTCCAGAAGAACCGATAAATTAATTTCTTCTTTCTGAGCAGAAGGATAAACGTGTTTCCAGTTAAAGTTCTGCAGCCGGCCCGGCGGGTCTGCTGGACGGTTTCTGGCCCGGCGGGCCTGCAGGACGGTTTCTGGCCCGGCGGGTTTGTGGCTCAGAACCACCTGGGTGTGAAATGAGCTGCTCTCCTATCGGTTCTTATCGTTAATTAAACCCGAGGCAGAACCGGACCCGTCAGGCTGTGGTTAGTGGGCCGCACAGTCTCCTCCAGTTAAACTGGTTTATGACCAGTGAGAAGGGGGCGGGGCTGCTGCACTGGGAACATCAGAGCTAAGTGGAACCAGATGGTTCTGTTTGGGCCCAGAGAGGAAAACTGCTGCAGGAATCAGAACCGGAGCTGCAGGAATGTTTCCACTCAGAATCTACTGGGACCAGAACAGACCTACTGGTTTCTACTGGGACCAGAACAGATCTACTGGTTTCTACTGGGACCAGAACAGACCTACTGGTTTCTGGATTTCCTCTGAAGCCCAAACCAGTCCATGAATCCAGCAGCTGAAACGGGTCCAAACTGGGTCAGAACCAGGACCAAACACATCAGCAGATCTACAACTGAAGATGGAATCAGGTGCTGCAGTGGCCTAGTCAAAGTCCAGACCTCCACCTGATGGACATGCTCTGGTTGGATCATTTTCCTGCCTTCAAAAAGCATCAAGATTCCAGATGGAAAATGAAAACAGACCTCAGCATGATGCTGCCGCTCCGTTAGCGCCGCCGTCCGTCCTGAAGGGGCGCCGCCCACCTGAGGGCCTCCATCCACCTGAGGGCCTCCATCCCACCTGAGGGCCTCCGGCCACCTGAGGGCCTCCATCCCACCTGAGGGCCTCCGCCCACCTGAGGGCCTCCGCCCACCTGAGGGCCTCCATCCCACCTGAGGGCCTCCGTCCCACCTGAGGGCCTCCATCCCACCTGAGGGCCTCCGGCCACCTGAGGGCCTCCGTCCCACCTGAGGGCCTCCATCCCACCTGAGGGCCTCCATCTAAAATTTAACCTTTTTGTTGAATAAAAATGACTTTTATTCTGACTTCAGTTTATGATTCATTTTCTGGGCTGAAACAATCAAATCAAATTTTCACACAACAGAAAATATGATTTGAACAAAAATATTGATCAATTATTTTTATCACGTTTTTCATATAATAACTGATAACTGGAGATTCTGCTGATTGTTTCTGATCTAATCCTTAGTTCTGGTTCTGGTCGGGTTTGTAGCAGAACCAGCCTGTTTGATCCGGTTCCTGAGGCCCAGATCCAGAACGAACCCTGTTGCCATGGCAACAAACTGAAAACAGAGTCAAACTCCGAACACAACAGACGGACCGCCAGAATAAAAGCATCAAACGGCTGAAAGGTGTCAGAATAACCCGGCCCAGTTCTTCAGAACCGGCCCAGATCTAAAAATCCCCTCAGGCTTTATGCAAATGAGGCTTCATGAATATTAATGAACGTTAAGATTTTATCTCCAAAACAGAAAATAAGAAACAGAAGAGAAACGAAACGAGGGAGCAGAACCTGAAGAGGAACCGACCCAGAACCAGAACCGACCCAGAACCAGAACCGACCCGGTTCTTTGTTTCCTGCTCTGAATGTTTTTGTTGGAACCGAGCTCAGATCCCAGATGGATTCTGGAAGGTTTCCAGGTGAATCTACACCTGAAGTTGCCATGGCAACATCTGTTTGTTGTTGTTCTTTCTTTTTTCTAGCGTTAAGTGGGTCAACAGAACCGACTGACGGACCAAACCTGGTTTCTGGTTCTCTAATTACTCCACCTGCTGCTCCGCCGAACCCCAGACCAGCTGGCTCTGGTTTCTCTGGTCCCTCCTGACCCGCTGAGCCTCTCGGAGCCTCAGCAGAACCTGAATCGGTTCTGTCTCAGTTTTTCCTCTTGTTTTTAGTTTCCAGTCTGTTTTTCCTCAGCGTGTCGTCGACCCGCACATGGAGCGCATTAGCCGCCGCAGCGCAGCGCCGCAGGACGCTCAGCGCTGAAATCCACTCCTCAGATGTTTGGTTCTGGTTTGTGGTTCACATAAAGTCCAGTCGGTTCTGAATGAAAGCCTTCAGGCTCGAAAGGCTTCGTGTTCCGACCCGTTCAGAGAGAAAAGCTGGAAATGATCTCAGTCCTGATGGTCGGTGTTGCCATGGCAGCGTCTCCAGTGTGACCTCATAGGTTTAATATTTGTGTCCTGATTGATAAAGTGAGGAGACTCAACAAACCAGCACCCCACAGACAGACGCTGTGATTTGTGCTCCAGTTCTGACCAGCATCTTCTGCCAGCAGCAACAATCAGTTTCTGATTCGCCTTTAAAACCCAAATTATTTACAGATGTAAAATTCATTCATTCAGATGAGACGTTTCTAAACCTCTAAAATGATCCAACAATTTAAACCCTGATAAAAAACAGATTTATGATCTTATCAATAATTATTGGAGGAATATTTAGATCCTTCTAGCAGCTGAGCTGCCGTCTCCAGGTTTCTTCTGGTTGTTTTATTTTTGGGGAACGTTTTTCACCTTCGCTCTGATCTTTATCTTCCTCCTCATCATCAGATCCAGGACTCTGGAATATTAATATTGTTATTAATTAATAAGAAACATGATCAAAGTTTCAATCTTCCAGTTTTACTCCAGTTTATCCTCCGACCAGCAGGAACCTGGAACCTGGAACCAGGAACCTGGAACCTGGAACCAGGAACCTGGAACCTGGAACCTGGAACCCTGGAACCAGGAACCAGGAACCTGGAACCAGGAACCAGGAACCTGGAACCAGAAACCAGGAACCTGGAACCTGGAACCTGGAACCTGGAACCGTTTGTTTCCCAAAAAGCATCAAAATCAAATGTTTTGCTTCATTTAGGGCTAAAATGTTTTAATATTTGTGTTACTGTGTCTTAGTTTTTATTTGATGAACTAATTATTCTTATAGAGAGAAACTTGTTAAATAAATTGTATTTGAACTTTGTTGCCTAGAAAGTAAAAAATTAACAGAAAACCATAAAAACATTTTAATTTTAACATGAAACTCATCCAACCTCCAACTGAGATTATTTTATTTTAAAACAAACTTTAGTTTCTTTTATTAATTTTTTTTAATTTACAGGCAAATATCCTCAAATAAACACAAATATGATCAAATTCCTGTGGAAATAAATGAGTTTTTGGTGAAATTTAGTTGGATTTTTTTCTTTGCTAATATTTTATGGACGACAAACAGAAAAATGTTTTAACATCGAATCTATTTATTAAGCAAAGAAACATTTTATTTAATAACATTTTATTTAATAAGTTTTGCAGAAGCTAAAAATGTTTTATTTTCTCCTTAAATGAGAAAAAGTGAATAAATCTCACTGAGACCAACGGGTCGGAGCAGAACCTGGTAACGAGTCGCCAAACAGGAGCCAACGGGCTTTTCTTCTGTTGCCATGGTTACCGGCTTGATGACGAGGAGGAGGGGGCGGAGCCTAATCGTTACCAAATTCTGCTTTAAGAAGAAAATCCTGCAGGATCCAGAACAGGTTCAGTTCCCAGATCCATTAAAATCACAATAATTTTTATAAACCGTCTATTTACATATTTACACTCCGATGAACAAGAAGCTCATTACAAACAAGAAACCATCAGAACCCGTCCGGTTCTGATCCGTTCTGGTTGTTTGACTACATTTGTTTCCAAACCACCAACATCTGATTTTGAAACAGTTTGTAAAATATCTGGGATTATTTTGTAAACATTATTAATATTATTTTGTAAATATCTGGGATTTTCTCTGCAGATCAAACTAAAGTTCCTCCATGTTGGTGAAAACGACCAGAACTTCAGAACATTTAGATTGGAACGTTTATCCAGACTTTCTGGATCAGATCTGACCGGTTGGTGTCCTGATGAGGTTCTGATGTGATGACGAGGTTCTGATGAGGTTCTGATGTCATGACGAGGTTCTGATGAGGTTCTGATGTGATGACGAGGTTCTGATGAGGTTCTGATGAGGTTCTGGAACAGTTGTCTTCAGAACAGTCCGATCATCATGAAGGATGTTTTGTTTGGTTCCTCTCAGAAGTTCAGCGCCGTGTGGACGTGCTCCGCTTCGTCTTTTGTCCACTTCCTGTCCTCAGGAGCCACTTCCTCCTGCAGCAGGGCTCTGAGGACGGCCAGGAGGCGCTGATGGACCCTGCGGGCTCCGCCCTCGTCGCCGGCGCCGCCGTCGGTCTCGGAGCAGTCCTGCACGGCTCGCTGCAGCTCCACCTGTTCAACCAAACAGCCAAAATCATCTGATGTTCGTCACCAGAGGAAAGTTTTAGACGAACCACTAAGATACCAGCAGTGACCTTTAGGTGGCGCTAAAATGTTTTATTAACCTGCAAACAACAGGAAGAAGATTTGATCTAGTTTTTATAATAAACCAATGAAAACTAAATCTTTCACTTTGGGAGCCAAACGTTGCAGAAACGACACAAAATAACTTTTTATTGCAAACATTTGACCTTCATGTTCATCATGGCAGAAAAACTTTACAAACTACAGACTGGAGGATAATCTGTAAATAATCTGTAAATAATCTGTAAATAATCTGTACATAATCTGTACATAATCTGTAAATAATCTGTAAACTGGGGGATTAAATATGAACAAATATCTAAATATTACAGATTCATTTCAAACAATACAGTCAACAATTCAAATGTGAAAACTGCACAATATTAGTAAAAGTTTAATTTTAGATTATAAAATCTCTTTTTCTCAGTTCTCTTGTTTTAATTTATTAGTTTTATTTTTATCTTACTGACTCTCCTCTTTTAGTGGAAGTGAGAAACAGAAGTGAATAAAAGTCCATTTTCCAGCCCCACCTGCAGGGGGAGCCCTGCTTTGGCCCCCAGAACGGTGGGAGAAAACCAAGGCCTGAAGATTTTCTCACAAATCACCTGGAACAGAAGAAAACAGGAGAAATGATGAAAATATGATCCAAAAACAAACAATAAAAAACAGAAAATCTGATGAAAGTCAAACAATAAAGACATCAGATGAAAAATCATCTGAGACGCAGCAAAACTTTCAGAAAAACAAAACCGTCTTTCTGAAAAGAGATGATTGGCAGAGGTCAAAGGTCAACCTGAGCAGACCCTGTGGAGTGTCGGCCAATCAGAGAGCAGCTTGTCAGTGACCTTTCATCAGGACCCGTCGTCACTCAGCTGCTTCTTCTTCTCCTCTTTCTCTCTTTGTTCTTCGGTTTCATATAAAAGATTTTAGATTTTTTATAATGTTCATTTATCAACTTTTTATTTCCTATGAAATAAAGAAGCTGTTTAAAAATGTTTTGTTTTGTTTCAAACTATTTAAATAATTTATCTTTAAATCTCAGTAATTATTTATGAACTTTTCTTTTTTTCCCATCATTTCGTTCAAACAGTTTTTCTCCTCGTATGAAAACTGATATCTGATATCGGAGACATTTGATCGGCGGCTTGACGACAGGCTGTCCTCCTGTCGTCATGACGACGATGATGGTGATGATGGCGATGAAGATCTGAGGCCTTTCAGACCAAAAGGTCTCAACCAGACGACCTATGAACTTTCCTCTTAATTTGTTTTAAACATACATTATTATTTATTAATATTTAATTTATTTTCAGGTTTATAATTAAAACATTTATTTCTATCTAACAATACTGTATTTACGTTATAAAGTCAAATTATTCTTCCATAATTCATCCCAGAGACAATAAGCAGAAGAAAATCAGTATTTTATTATAAAATACATCAATAAAAATATTTAGCAAGAATAAAATTCATGTTATGTTAAAACCTGAAAATGCTTGAAGTTTTATAATTTTTCTTTATATTTAACTATTCACTTAATTAAAATGAATCTAAAGTTTCAAAGTGTCATAAATAATAAAGATAATTTCATAATTTTATTTCATAAATTGGTTTTTTTTCAGCTGAGAAATTCCCAGGATAAAAACTTCGTTTTATTCAGTGTAAGAAAAAGTTTTTCTGAATTTCAGAATCTGTTTCTGAGACGTTGCGGTGACCTCTGACCTGCAGGTTGGTGTTGCGGCGCCGCGGGCTGCAGCGCCGCCGCTGCGCCTCACACCTGGACCAGCAGTCGAAGAAGTTACAGTCGTCGTCGCTGCTGCAGTTCTGCTCCAGGATGTCCCTCATCTTGGGCTCGAAGAACGCCATGTCCACGTCGATGGCCACCACCTGCAGGTCAGGAGGTCAGGAGGTCAAACGTATCCACACACAACCACAAACACTGCAGTGATGATGCAAAATGATGAGAAATATGAAGCTAAAAAATCCAAACATAAAAAATTAATTAGCAAAAATCAGTTCAATGGAAACATGTTGGACCAGAACTTTATTTTGAAATATTTTAACCTGGTTAATTTTTATCTAAAGAGGATAAAACATTTTCTGAACATAAAAATAGATTTTCAGTCAAAAAGATCAAAATCTAAAAACATAAATTAATTAATTTGTGAAAACTTTGATTTTGAACTTTTAAACTAACCAGACGTCATTAAAACCTTTTATATTTATTTCTATATTTTATCAGTTTTCTAAAACATTAATAAATTCCTAAACATAAAAAACATTTTCTCAAATGTTCCTAGAACAAATCAGGCATCAGAAATTATGAAAAATCATTTTTAGAGACGAATCTCTAAACTTAATAAAGTTAATTTTAAAACCTTAAACAGAAAATATGAAAATAGAAAAATATTATTTTTGAGACAAACTTTCAAAAAGTTTTCTGTTGTTTTATATATAAAGATTAGTTATTAATTAATAAACATACTTAAATAATTCTTATAATAATATTATTAATAATAATCTTAGTAATTATAATAATTATAATTATAATTATGAATGACCAGAGTTTCAAACACTCCAGTAACTTTAATGTAAAAATTGTCAAAGTGAATTTTAAATTTATTTATAATTAATTGTGGCAACAAAACAACTTTAAAATGTTAAAGTTTAATTAAATTTGTGTAAAATATGATGAACAAATACATTAAATTATTTTAAATCCTGAATTTTTGACAAAATGAAGTGAAGAAAATCTGACTGTAAAATTTTAATGTTAGAATTAAAATAAAAACTTCAAGTCAGAGATTTAATCTGAGAGATTAATAATCTGCTAATAATATTTATCAATATTTATTTATGGTTAAGAATAAACAGCAAATTAAACTTATTTTCCATAAGTAACAATTTACCTGCTTTAAGTTTTTACAGCATGTTAAAATCATTTATTTTGGGTTTTAATAAATAATAAGTTTAATTTCTGGTCTAAATTAAATCCAGTTCATATTTAAACTGAGAAGGTCTCCTTGTTTCTCCCAGTTCTCCCAGTTCTCCCAGCAGCAGGGAGGAAACAGCGTTCAGCCAGAATTATCGGCTGCAGCTCAGAATCAACTTTATGAAAACTTGACAAAAAGAAAATGATGAAAAATGAGGCAGAAATTTTGTTTATTTTAAACGTTTCTTTTCCTTCCTGCTGATTATTGTTTTAGTTTCATAAGAAAATTTTAGAGATGAACTGTAACTTCATATTCAATCCTTCATGTTTTCATTTCATAAAGTTTGAACTAAAATAAAAAACTTTCCATGTTTCAAAGTTCAAAGTTTATTTTATTTTTATTTTTCTGCCTGAAGCATCAAAAACTCCAGTTTCATAAAATCTTCCAGAAATATTTCACTGTTAGTAAAGAACAGATTTTATTTTCCATGTTTGGATAAAAATAGAAATTTCTCAGATTTTTCTCCACATCTGGAAACATTTTAAAAAACATCTGCAGGTTTTTCCTCTGATTAAAGTTTGAAGCTCAGATTCAAATTTTTAATATTTTCTTCTCTGAAATGTGATTTTGTTTCTGTTTCTGAAAAACTGCAGGAATTATTTTATAATAAAACTTTTGTCACAACGTCTGAAAGCAAAAGGATTTAAACTTTAAGACAAAAATCATTAAAGATCATATTTTATTATGAACATTAAAACTGTGATTTAACGTGATTTAATGTAAATTCATTAATAACTGAACAGTTTTAATGATTTAACTTTAAAACAGTTTAGATTTTTATTTTTGTAAATGTTTACTTGTTATTATTAATAACCTGCATTTTTATCTGAAAACTTTATAATTTATAATTTAATCTTTAACTCATAAATTTATTCAGAGTTTTTTTAAGTGAAAATCTGGATTTTAAACTTTAAGCCAATAAATTCACATTCAGCTGATATTTTCTGATTAAACCAGAACATTAAAGAGTCTTTTATTAATGCTAATAAAGATAATTTATCAATAATAAATATGATTAAAATCCTCTTCGATCCTAACAGAACTTCCTGACCGGACCCAGACTCACCGTCAGATCCTTCCGGACTGCAAAGTTCTCCGGTTTGACGTCACACAGATGCAGTTTGTGAGTGAAGTCGTCGTCGAAGTGCCGGACCATGTCCATGAAGCTCAGCGCGATCCGATGCACCACCAGCCTGGAGCTCCACCGACCAGAACCTCCGGCGTGACCCGGCACCTCGTCCATGGAGAACAGGTTCTGGTCCCAGGCGTGTCCGGCCGACAGGAACTCCACGGCGTAGAAATGGCCGCAGGAGCCCAGAACCTGGGCCACATGGGGGCTGAGGTCCTGCAGAACTCTGGACCCGAAACACAAATTAATGAACTGATTTCATTCTGAAAACGACCAACAGGAGCCCAGAACCAGAACCTGGACCCACTGGGTCACTGGGTTCTCCTCTTCAGTCACTTCCTGTTTTTCTAACTAAATCAATTCAAATCTGAACAAACTGAAAACTCAAACTGAAGAGAATAAAGGATAAATTAAATCTAAAAAGTCTAAACTGGTTCATTCCTGCGTGTTGCCGCCGTCATGGCCGCCATCATGGCCGCCGTCATGGCCGCCATCATGGCCGCCGCCCTCACCTGAGGAAGGTGTACTCCTCCTGCTGCAGCAGGGCCCACAGTGAGCCCAGATCGGCTCTGGAGTAACTTTTCTCTCTCAGCTTCAGTTTCTGCCTCCACAGGCTGGAGCCGTTCCTTCCTCCTCCCTCCTCTTCCTCCTCCTCCTCCTCCTCAGCCAGACCCAGAGAGTTTCTCACCTGAACAACATCACCTGTTCAGGCTGACAGCAGCCAAAGACGGATTATTCAGGTGAGATGACTCACCTCCAGAGTGGCGTAAAGAACCACGTCCAGCGCCGACAGCTCCTCTCCTGCTTCCTGCCGGCAGAAAAAACATTTATTACAAATTCACAAACAAAAACAAGAAACTGATGAGTTTTATTTTGGCTGATAGACAATAATTTAAAATTAGACGATAATTTTAAAGCTTTAAAGTTCAGATAATTAGAACTTCAGATTTAAACACAGAAGATTAAATGAGTCAGAAAACGATTCCTGAAAACAAGAAACGGTGGTGGCAGCATCATGCTGGGGGACAGGAAACAGCAAGATGGACGGAGATAATCCTGAGCCTGGGGTGGATGTGGGTCCAAATGGCCTAGTCAAAGTTCAGATTGTTTCTCCTGAGTTTAATCAACACAGTTCTTGTTTTCAGCCGTTTATTGTGAATATTTATCATAAAATCCCCAAAATGCCGTCAGAACTAAAAATGTGACACAAAACTAAATTAATTCATAAAATAATATTTACACAAATAAAACTAAACTGAACCTCATTACTGAGTCCAGAGGAATAAAACTTTAACTTCTTACAATCAGTTTCTTCAGCTGGATCAAAGTGCGCCCGCCAATTCTTTCCCCGGGCAACACATGGAACCAAACTAAAGTTCCCCCCACATTCGAATTCAAACTCAACTAAAACCAATGAGCATCAACACAAATTTACTAAAACTATCAGATTTATCACTTAATGTTTAAATTAAATAACGTTTAACTAAAACAAACAACTAAAACCAAGAAACCAAGAAACCAGATGCCGTTGCCTTGACGACAGCTGCACTGATGGAGTTTGATCTGTTTTAAAAAACAAAACATCCAGTAAATATTTCTGTTGGTAACAACGACTCTAGACTCTAGACTCCCCCTGGTGGCCTGGAGGATTTCTGCTTCTGCTGTTTCCTGTTTGCAACATTTTTCAGCTGAATTCATTTTTTGTTTTCAGTTTGGATTTTTCATCAGCAGCTCAGTTCACTGCCAGTAAGGCACACGCCACACTTTTCAGATTCCCCTCAGTGTGGGGGTGTGTGTGTGTGTGTGTGTGGGGGGGGGGGGGGGTGCGTGTGTGTGTGTGTGGGTCACCTGGTAGTCCAGGAGGCCCAGCGGCTCGTAGGAGGAGAAGTTCTCCAGTTTGGACTTGAGGATGACCCGGTTTCCCCTCCATCGCGCCTCCATCACCTTCTTTCCGTTCTCGTAGTAAAGGCAGCGCTGATACTCCACCAGGCCGCCGACACACAGATCCTCACACAGATCTCCGCTCAGCGAGCCGCGGCTGAAGTCCAGACACTGAGGAGGGAGGAGGAGACGTTACTGGACCGGTCCAACAGAACCGAGCCGAGCCGGTTGCTGTTTTTACTGCTTCATTAAACATGAAGCCCAGTTTTCCTGACTTCCTGCCGGCGGCCATCTTGTGACTGATGGGATCAGAACCAGCGGCGGGTCTGAGCGGATCATCCTGGTTCCGCTCGGGGATTAGCGGGATAATCGCGGCTCTGCTCACATTCCTACACAAACATCCGACCGCGAGGAGAGAGCCGGAGGTCAAAGGTCAGGTCAGATAAAGGAACCTGAAGCTCCTTCATCTGTCAGCGCCTGATTGGCTGAAGTGGAACTTTAGATAAAGTTTGTTTCAGGGGGACATTAATCTGCAAACACTCAGTCTGGATCAAATCATAAAGTTACAGAAACTTTCCTTCATATTTCTGTCAAGAGTTTCATCAAAACGATTCAAATACACCGAAAAATCGGAGGAAATGTTGATGTAGATGGAAAATTATTACATATGGAAATATTTAAAATAAAATAAAATAAAATAAAATATAATAAAATAAACGATCCTCTGCAGCTGCATAAAGATTAATCTGTAACAAACATCAGAAATATTTTTTCTCAGGAAAGTTCAAAATAAATTACAGTTTTTAGATTTTTTAATATAATTATTTTTATTAAAACATTTTATTTTTCAGAAAAACATTAAATTTTCATTTAATGTTTCATTTGAGCCAAACAGCTGTAGTTTTTATTAATCCATGTATTTATTATATTTAAACAGCAGATGATGTTTCTGTAATTGTTTTAAACCCATTAAATCTCCGTCCAGAACCAGAACTGTTCCCCTGCTCTCCTCCAGAACCAGAACCGGACCCGTTCCCCTGCTCTCCTCCAGAACCAGAACCGGACCCGTTCCCCTGCTCTCCTCCAGAACCAGACCCGTTCCTCTGCTCTCCTCCAGAACCAGAACCGGACCCGTTCCCCTGCTCTCCTCCAGAACCAGAACCGGCCCGCCGCTCGGTGCGGACGCAGCAGAAAGGCGTCTTTGTTCCTCTGCATTCCTTGAAGCCGAGCAGCGAAACATGAAAAGGTTTTAATGACATTCCTGAGAGTCTCAGGAAACCATGAAGCCCTTCAGACTGGAGCTACTGGTTTCTACTGGGACCAAAAGTTTACTGGTTTTAATATTAAACAATCATTTATTGAATCAGCCAATCAGGTGGCAGAAACTCAACATGTTTAAAGGAGTTACTGAAGATGAAGGAGCATCAGAAAGACGAATGAAGGAGCTTTAAAGGCAGCAGGTCAGTTGGTCCAGTTCTGACCACCAGACCAGAACTGTCGGATAAAACCAGGAAACTGAAGCTGGAACCACTCAGACCCTCCAGAACAGAACATTTAAAGGTCCAATTTAAGCTCCAAACAGAATCTGATGGAAACATCATGAAACACGAATCCTTCCTTCACTATCCAGGCTGGTGGAGGTGGAATCATGATGGGGGACATTTTCTAGGTGCATTTAAAGCTGTTTTCCCTCCTGATGGTCCAGTCGACCCGGTTCTACTGGAACCAGAACTTCATGATCTGCTCCACCTCCAGCTGCTGTGGTTCTGACCCAAACCAACCTGTTCCCCTCCTGGCCTGTGGGGGCGCTGCACCAAGAACCACTGAAGGAAACGACACAAAAACATCTGAAGACGCTGAGAGCAACTTCCTTCTTCACCAGATGGAAACAAGATGGAGGCGTCAGATTTTTCTCTTTAGTCTTTGGCTGAAGACCAGGAGCCATTTCTGCTGCTAGCGCTAGGCTAGCACGTTAGCTTTGGTTATATTTACCCAGAATGCCCTGTGCTGTAGTGGACTTCATGCTTGTGGAGCGGGCTCTGGTCCGTTTGGCGTTCACATTCAAACTGAACCCAGACGGAGGTTTGGAGGACCAGAGGTCAGAGGTCAGTTAGTGTTCACGCCTCACAACCGAACTGAACTTTGACTAGACAAGCAGACTGGAGTTGGGTTAATCGGACCGGGTCGGGATGAGGCTCGGGTCTCTTCAGTCCAACAGAATTTTTTCCATCGTTCTTCCTAATAATCCAAACATCCGTTTGGTTCTGACCTGGTTCTGACCTTTGACCTCGGAGGAAACTGAAGTTGAATTAATCAGATGGAGACGCTGGTGATCAATCACTGCTGGCAGGAGGTCAAAGGTCGTGTGCAGAAATTGCTGCAGAGTAAATCAAGGCTCTGGTTGTTCTGAGGAACAATGAACCGATTTTCAGCCGAATGGCCGCGTCGCCACGGCAACGGCACGTGGGCGGGCCGGCTGACCTCGGGTCGGTTCCGTGGGCCGACGGCACTCAGAACCAGGGAGGAAGTTCCCACCGAGCGAACGGCTCCCTGCTGGTTGAACTGGGAATGAAACCATTTAATCCTTTAATCTGGTTCCATTAAATTAGGATTAACCCAACGGTTCTGTTAGAATCTGAATTATAAAGTTTTTCTCCTGATTAATTCACCAAAGATCAAATTCAGAAACTAAACCTGTAAATCTTTAGGAGGAAGGTGACCTGTCCATGAGGTCAAAGGTCACAAAGTCCTGCAGACGGCGAAGCAGAAACAGAACCGTTTCCTGAACACAAACCAGCAAACCGGGTCAGAACCACCGATGAGCCGAGTTTCATGAACCAGAATCAGAACCAGGAGATAAAAACGGATTTTAGTGGAAAAATCCTGACGACTCTGAGCCATACCAGAGGCACCAAACTCTGACACCACTACTTCCTGTTTGGAGCCCAGAACTCACTTCCTGTTTATTCCACATACACTGAAAAAACACAAAACGTGAAAATGTGAAATAATCTTCCAGTGGAACCAGAACTTTCTCAGAAATATTGAGGAATAATTGACTGAAAACAAGATTCTATATTCATCTGAAAAGTTATTTATGTTAGTTTTATTCTATTTCTAGAGTTTAAATATAACAGCAACATAAATTGGATCAAGATATTTGGTAAGATTTTGTGTTTTTGCAGTGCAGGAGTCGAATCAACGCAGCAATAAAACTAAATAATAAAACTTTAAATTATCTTTATGCAACTTTTTGTTTAAAATTCACAATTAGATGGAGATCAAAATACAGCATCTACCTATCATATATCTATCTATCTATCTATCTATCTATCTATCTATCTATCTATCATATATCTATCTATCTATCATATATCTATCTATCTATATATCTATCTATCATATATATATCTATCTATCTATCATATATCTATCTATCATATATCTATCTATCTATATATCTATCATATATCTATCTATCTATCATATATCTATCTATCTATATATCTATCTATCTATCATATATCTATCATATATCTATCTATTTATCATATATCTATCTCTCTCTGCTGATATTTCATATTTTCTTCCTCATCTTGTTTCGTTGCTTCAGAGAGAATCGTTGAGCTGCTGTCCGCCCGGCGCCGTTGGACCCGCGGGCCTCTTCCTCTTCCTCTTCTTCTTCTTCTTCTTCGTTGGTATGCAGCCTGATGCCCGACTGTTTCATCTGTCCTCCGTCTCTCTGACCTTCTGCTGCGAGGATGAATACAGATCAGGCAGCCGAGACGCAGCAGGACTTTCTGCTTCACTGATGAACACATTAATCTGAAGCTGATGAACACATTAAAATCCTCCTGCAGAAACTCATTTTGCATTATTTAGTTTTGTCTGTTTTTGCTCTGATTGAAAAACATTTTTTCTTTTTTCTCGTCGGAATCAGAGATGAATTAAAATCTGAACCTGAAAATCGTGAAAAGTGGAGAAAAATAATCTGCAGCTTCTGGATCCATCAGATTAAAGCAGCAAAACATTTAAACTGCAGCAGATTCAACCAATTAAACATTAATTAAACATTAATTAAACATTAATTAAACATTAATTAAACATTAATTAGACATTAATTAAACATTAATTAAACATTAATTACTGATTAGTAATAAAAAGAGGTTCTGGTTCCTCTGGATGATTTTTTCATTTCAAACAGGAAGAATAACTTGTTAAAAACCAGAACCTTCCAGAACCCGGATGAACAAACAGCGGTTCTGGAAGGTTCTGAAAGATTCTGGAAGGTTCTGGAAGGTTTTGGAAGGTTCTGAAAGGTTCTGGAAGGTTCTGGAAGGTTTTGGAAGGTTCTGGAAGGTTCTGCAGGTTAAACTGAAGGTTTTAAGGAACCAATCAGAACCAGCTGTCTGGGTTCAAACAGGGTCGGTTTTAAAGGTTTTTCAGCAACATGGCCTCCAGCATAATGCATGCTGGGAGACGCAGTCCGTCTGTCGACTGAACCGAGTCGACATGATCCGATCCGTCTGTGAAAATGGTTCCTGTGGATTTCATCAGGACTTCAGACCCAAAGAGGAAAATATATTTTATTATTATTGTTACTGAATTATTGGGACGTTTGGACTTGATGTCGTCCTGATGATGCCTGAATAATAATATTTATTGTTTGTTATGAAGTAAAACGGTAAAGAGATTAAAATGTCATAACATGAATAATATAAATTATTCATTGTTTTCTCTGGTTGATGAACGTCAACGTCTCGTCGCTTTGTCCTCCAACATGGCGGACAGGAAGTCAGAGACAACCACATCCTCAGTGTTTATTAACAATAATAATAACAATAACAATAATAATAATAATAATAATCTGAAGGTCAAATGTGAACAAGATGAAATCTGTTCATTCAGACTCTGCAGCTTTAAGCCTGAAGATACTGAATTACAACCTGCTCTGCATGACCCCGCTCAGTTAAACAGGATGAATCTGTTTCTAAACGACCTGAAGGTCAAACATTCAGGCTGCAGCAGCAGCAGCAGCAGCTGCAGCAGCAGCAGAGGTCAAAAAGACTCGGACGGCGCTCCGATCGCCTGACGGGTCAGGAGCTCCTGCAGCGACTAAATAAATATATGAAACATGATGATGAACAGAAAAGATTCATAAAGGACAGATGAAGCATCAGCAGCAACACAAACAGTTTAAAAATAAAACTGCAGCTGAAACTGAAGCAAATATTTGGATCTGAGTCAAACCAGGAAACAGAAAAGCTTCAGTTTCAGATTCTTCAAAGACCAGAAACGTTTCTGCAGCCGGAGATAAAAATAAAATCACAGAAGATTCTCCGACTCAGACGGGCAGAAAATAAAGACAAAAATCTGCTTTTATTGACGCCTTTAATAAAGATTCAGATGAATTTAAGTTTCTGAAACTGGAAGGTGAAATAAATCATTTCTTATCCATGTTTTTAATTTGACTTAAAGTTCATAAAAAATATCGAATGAAGCAAAACTTGCTGAACATAAACTCACTTCCTCCAGACAAAAAAACTAAGATTTCAGAATAAAACCAAAATACATTTGATCTTTTGGACCTAAATGGATTTTCAGCTCCTGTTTCTACACAAATCAAACTTTTATGAAAATAGTTCAGATAAACAGAAAAAATCTCCAGATTTGATTCAGATCTGAAAGTTTTTCTTCTGGTTTTCTAAGGAAATAAAAACAGAAAGAAATCAGAAATCTGTGAATGTTTGAAACCATGTGAATTTATTCACAGGAAATATCCAAACATTATGATCGATATTCATATTTAACCCCAACAAACAGAATCTGGTTAAAGTTTCTCGTGTTTCTTCTGTTTTTCCTCTGTCCTGTTTTAGTCCTGTTCCAGTTTTTCCTCGGTCCGGTTCCAGTTTTTCTTCGGTCCGGTTCCAGTTTTTTGGTCCGGTTCCAGTTTTTCTTGGTCCTGTTCCAGTTTTTCTCGGTCCGGTTCCAGTTTTTCTTCGGTCCGGTTCCAGTTTTTCTTCGGTCCGGTTCCAGTTTTTTGGTCCGGTTCCAGTTTTTCGGTCGGTTCCAGTTTTTCTTGGTCCGGTTCCAGTTTTTCCTCTGTCCGGTTCTAGTTTTTCTCGGTCCGGTTCCAGTTTTTCCTCAGTCCGGTTCTAGTTTTTCTCGATCCGGTTCCAGTTTTTCCTCAGTCCGGTTCCAGTTTTTCTTCGGTCCGGTTCCAGTTTTTTGGTCGGTTCCAGTTTTTCTTGGTCCTGTTCCAGTTTTTCCTCTGTCCGGTTCCAGTTTTTCTTGGTCCGGTTCCAGTTTTTCCTCTGTCCGGTTCTAGTTTTTCTCGGTCCGGTTCCAGTTTTTCCTCGGTCCGGTTCCAGTTTTTCTTTGGTCCGGTTCCAGTTTTTGGGTCCGGTTCCAGTTTTTCTTGGTCCGGTTCCAGTTTTTCCTCTGTCCGGTTCCAGTTTTTCTTCGGTTCGGTTCCAGGCTTTTGGTCCGGTTCCAGTTTTTCCTCGGTCCGGTTCCAGTTTTTCAGTCCGGTTCCAGTTTTTCTCGGTCCGGTTCCAGTTTTTCAGTCCGGTTCCAGTTTTTCTCGGTCCGGTTCCAGTTTTTCTTCGGTCCGGTTCCAGTTTTTCAGTCCGGTTCCAGTTTTTCCTCGGTCCGGTTCCAGTTTTTCAGTCCGGTTCCAGTTTTTCTCGGTCCGGTTCCAGTTTTTCTCGGTTCTGTTGGACTTTCCAGGACTGAAGTGTTTCTGCTGATTCCTGCTTGTGTCTGTGTGAGCAGGATGATTATTGTTCTGATCACAGATTCTGATTTCTGAAACGTTTTGGCTGAAGGAGTCGATCTGCCTGCCAACTCGTTTCTCCTCTAATGAATTAAATTAAATTTCTCTCTCTTGTCTTTTTATCTGCAGATCGATTCCAATTCTGTCCTGTTTGGCTCCGGTCCGGTTCTGGACGCTTCGTCCAAATCGGCTCGTTGGATTTGATTGATTCGTCTCACCTTCGGTTCCCTGACGGACGGACGGACGGACGGACGGACGGACGGACGGACGGACGGATCCTTTCACAGTTTAAAGACTCGACTTTCCTCCAGAAAAATGAAAAACTTTTCACTGAATTAAATCCTGACAGAAAAGATTCAAGTTTCCACAAACAGATTTTTATCCAAATTCATCCCAGGTGAGACATCCAGGTGGTTCAGAGAAAGTCAGGGATGGAAAACATCACCATCATCATCATCACCATCATCATCCTCAGCTGCAGAAGGTCTAGTCAAAGTAATGTCACCCAGTGACTCTGATTTGAGGTCAACAGAGTGAAACTTGTTTCCAGTGACGCTGATGTTCATTCAGAGGCCCATTGGGTCGACCGGGTTCCTCTGATGGATTTGAACCAGACGGGCTGGAAGCTCCTGATTGGTTCCGGTTCTGGTAGCGAAGCAGCAGAAACATTCTGATTGGTTCCAGATGATCTGCAGGGTTTCCTCTCAGCTCGCTGCTGGGAAACGAATCTGATGCGACTTCAGATAAAACTGTTTCTGACAGAAACTCAGGAAATCATTTTCTCAAAGTTAATGACAAGAGAAGCTTCAATCATTTCAGTTTGTTTTAGAAAATGACTTCAAAACACAAATATGAGAAGAAACAATTAATGATATGGATGTTTTTGTTGGTTCCAGATAAAAACAGATAAAATGTTCAGACTGAAACTTTTCATCATTTCTACCAGGATAAGATTCAGTTGATTCAACATGGAGACGATCTGGAAGTAAAACAGGAAACAGATTTACAGAGGATTGACTCATATCCACACATTATTCTGGATTATAACTCAAAACTGGATTATAACTCAAAACTGGATTATAACTCAAAACTATCCATGGAATAAATCTCAGTTTGTTGATCATATTTAATGTGTTTTAAGGAAGGTCTTCATGGAGCCTCTGATCCTCCAAACAGAAAGGAGTCATGATGATGATGATGATGGTGATGATGGTGATGATGATGATGATGATGGTGATGGTGATGGTGGTGATGATGATGATGATGATGATGATGATGATGATGATGATGATGATCCTGAAACTCTGAGATGTTTGATCCAGGACGATTCACCAGATGAAACTTTTCCTTCTTAGATCTGATCTCAGATTCTCCGTTTGCTTCGACGTGAAACAGAAACAGAAACAGAAACAGAAACAGAACGACTCGGTCCGGTTCCACATGAACCCTCAGCTGCTCCTCAACAGGATCCGACCCAGAAACCAGCGGGAGACAAACTCCTTCCTGTTACCAGGCCTGCATTGCATTGTGGGAAACGGTCGAGAAACGAACAAACTGTTTGTTTCATAAACTTAAAGCAACTTTGAAACTTCTCTCAGATTCATCCTGTTTACGTCTCCGATCATTTAAACCAAATAAAAACCAGAAACAAACTAATTCTCTGATTTTTCCATCAGGAAATAAAAATCTACTTCCTGTATCTGATATTTACTTCCTGGTTCATTTTTACTCACATTCAGACTGAAACTAATAACTAATAACTACCAACGGTTCTCATCCGGTTAGCAGTTAGAGGTTCTGCTCCTCTGAGTTTTATCTTTGTGAAATTAATTCAAACCACCAGAAAAATCTACAAGTTAAATTCAACAACAGTTTTAAATTTTAAAACATCCAGAGGATAAGTTTATTTCTGTTTTATTTATTTTAAATAATCAAGATCAACTGATTTTATTAGAAGAAAACTGAAGATTCAGATCCTCAAACTAACTTTAAATCATTTTAAATAAATCAGAAATTAACTATTAATCTGTGGATGTTTCTCTGTTTCTCAGCTCCGTACAGAAAGTTCTGGTCCAGCCTGACAGAACCAGCAGCGACGGTTTCCAGTTCAGGAACAATCACAGCCACGTTAAAAACGAAGGAGGTCATAAAAAAGTTGCATGGAGCCATAAATAGGCAGAGGAATGCAAACGGCAGGCGGAGACAAGTCGGATCCCAGAGACCGGATCAGAGGAAGAAGCAAACGTACAGAAATCTGACCCAACACAGAAAATACCAAAAAGTACCAAAAATACAAAAGAAAATACAAAACATACCAAAAATATACTAAAGCATACCAAAAATACCGAAAAAATATCAAAATATACCAAAAATACCAAAACATACTAAAAATACCAAAAATACCAAAAATACCAAAAAAATATCAAAAATACCAAAAAATATCAAGAAATACAAATATATACCAAAAAATACCAAAATATACGAAAACATACCAAAATATAACAAAATATAACAAAAAATACAAAAAAATACCAAAACATACCAAAAATTACCAAAAACACCAAAATATACCAGAAATACTAAAAAATACCAAAAATACCTACAAAATATCGAAACATACCAAAAATTACCAAAAACACCAAAACATACCAAAAATACCAAAAATACCAAAAAATACCAAAATATACTAGAAAATACCAAAAATACCAATAAAACATACCAAAAAATACCAAATATACCAAATTCTACCAAAAGTACCAAAACAAACCAAAACAAAGGTCCTGAAACAGAAACAGAAACAACGACAGACCATATGAGACGGATTCACCGGATCGGCTTCAGAAAAAATCTCATCTCCTAAAACATTTTAAACTTCTTTGTTCAGACGAACCAGAAGAAAAGAGAAATTTATGAAACCATGAAGTTTCCAGGAAGCATTTATGAGTTTATGACAAACATCTGAACATTATTTGTTGTTTTTATTTATTTCATCTACTAACTGAGAGCTGAAGTTATGACAGGATGATTTTATGATTCACTCATCCAGATCAGATCTACATTTCTAGAAGTTGACTCATTAACATCAGATTTTAAATGCAGAAGACTGTGTGGTTCTAACATGAGTTCATTTCAGATTTCTCATCAATAGAATCAAAGATCAATTCTGGTTTATTGGTGGAATAATAGCAGGAACATAGATAATAACGGGGTGCTGATATTTGGTTTTGTATGTATATGTGTGTGTGTGTGTGTGTGTGTGTGTGTGTGTGTGTGTGCGTGTGTGTATGTGTGTGTGTGTGTGTGTGTGTGTGTGTGTGTGTGTGTCTGTGTGTGTGTGTGTGTGTGTGTGTGTATCTGAAACAGAAGAATCTATAATCTATAAAGATGCATATTAATAGCCAAAAACAGCAACACATAGACACAGGATGAAAATGGCCTGTAGTACCACAGAAATCCACTGGAGGCACCATAACAGCACACATGGATTATTGGTCAAATGCAATAAACATAGAAAAGATAAAAACTGTCAGAAAATATGAATTAATAATAAATTTCCCCATATATTAATATAATGACAATATATCTGGCAAGTATAAAATAGAACAGGAGTTATTATAAATAAACTCTTTTATTATCGATATTCAGAGAAACATGAGGATCATTTCACCTCCTGGGATAATAACTGACATAAACACAAATATCAGACATGAAAATGTAAACTTACAAAATAAAAACTCTCTCAGGTTTCATTCACACGGGATTAAGGGAGGATTGATGGTGGATGTTGGTTTTATGCCACAGAGAACAACTTGCACTTGCATCATGGGTAATGTAGTGCTAAACGAACGGACGGACTTTTAACATTAAAAGAATATTAAAAGTGATCATTATTAAAATTGTTGGGGGTGGGGCGTGGTGGTGCAGTGGTTAGCGCGACCCAGTCCTGGACGTGGCCGTCGCAGGTTCGATTCCCGGCCCGGCGACCTTTGCTTCATGTCTTCCGTCTCATTACTGTCAATTAACTATCAAATAAAGGCCTCTTTAAAAGAATTAAATAGTTCGGGTCGGTAAGGACCAGTTAGCTCCAGTGGATCGACTCTTTAGCCGTTCAGACCTGAGATCAGTTTGGAGGATCCAGACTGAGGAGATTCTGGACCAGAATCCTCCAGAACCGAACCGTTAAACAGGAAACATGTTGGTTCTGTGACGTTTCCAAAGAGATCAAATGTTTGAATGAAGGAAATAAAACAGATTTTTCTTCCTCCAGTCCTGGAGGCCCGGTTTCCTGCAGCACCAGAACAGAATAATGAGGCCATGAAGGTTCTGGAGAACCGGTCCACACCAGCAGGAGGCCATGAAGGTTCTGGAGAACCGGTCCACACCAGCAGGAGGCCATGAAGGTTCTGGAGAACCGGTCCACACCAGCAGGAGGCCATGAAGGTTCTGGAGAACCGGTCCACACCAGCAGGAGGAAATGAAACCGTTTGATTCCAGAGTTTTGTACCTGAGGCTCATCTAAAACCTGCAGGACAGCGACTGGAGTTTGACTGCTGTGATCTAGCAGAACGTTGGCAGGATCCTCTGGAGGAACGGATCTGAACGGATCTCCTGATCCTGATCCGGTTTGATTCAGATCCAGTTTGATTCTGATCCGGTTTGATTCTGATCCGGTTTCCTGGTTCTTCCTGCTGTTTCTTCTCGTTGTTTGGCTCCGTTTCCATGGCGAAGCTGCAGTTTGAGCCGTTTCAGGTTGCTGATGGTTTCACTGACGTCTTTCCAAACATTCATCATCATCAGAACCAAAACCCAAACGGATCTCAGGTTTTTCCACTTATCTCTCTGATCACATTTCTGTGAAATGCTGCAGATATGAAACCTAAAGTTCAGGAAGCTGCAGCTGTTTCATCTGATCTGCTTCTAAATCAGATCAGATTCAACATTCAGGTTCTCAGCCTGACAGCAGAACGTCATCTTCATCCTCCTCCTCTTCCTCTCCATGCTTTAACTAGCCACTGAGGCTAAACGGAACCAGAGACCCGACAGGAAACTCAGCTCAGCTTCAGGATGTTTTCATAACCAGGATGAATCTGATAAACCACCAGATAATCTCAGATAATCTCAGATAATCTCAGATAATCTCAGATAATCTGCTGTTTTTAAAACTGAATTTATGCTAAAATGAAAGTTATGCTCAAACAATAATTACACCAAAACAAACTTTTATGCTGAAATGGTTTTTATGATAAACTTGTTGTCATGGTTTCCATTTTACTTTCAGGAGAAAAACTGAATTTCTAGAGTTTGATGCACAAAGAATCTGAGATAAAAACCTCAGAAACCCAAACAGGAGGAGCCGGGCTTCCACAGAACCAGAACCAGAACCTGGTTCTGGTTCTGGTCACCACAGAACCTGGTTCTGGTTCTGGTTGGGCCCGGTGCTATAAATCAGTTTCTTTCAGTGTTTCTGTGGTTCTGATCCGTTTCTCTCAGGTTTCCGCCTGAAGCTTTTTTCCAGACTAACTTGTTACTTTTATGCAAAAGGAAACAAACGAAAGTTTTCAAACATCCATCAGTCGACCCGTTAATCTCCGGCTGACAGAACCGAGACAAGAAGAGACGATTCTTCAGGTCTGAACAAAACCAGCAGCCGAGACAAGCCAGAACCGATCCGGTCTCTAAGCTGACAACCAGCAGAACTCTGAGTCACTGAGGCAACATGAGGCCCGGTGGAAACCAGAACCGCTGCTGCTGACCCGGATCAGAACCGCTGCTGCTGACCCGGATCAGAACTGAGGTTCTGAGGAGAAACATGAAACCTCACAGCACAAAACGGGCCGAACCAAAAACTACACAGGCTGAGAGCCATAAAACCAACAGAGGAAACAGGAAGTGATGGACGGAGGAAACAGGAAGTGGTGGACGGAGGAAACAGGAAGTGGTGGACGGAGGAAACAGGAAGTGGTGGACGGAGGAAACAGGAAGTGATGGACGGAGAAAACAGGAAGTGATGGACAGAGGAAACAGGAAGTGGTGGACAGAGGAAACAGGAAGTGATGGACGGAGGAAACAGGAAGTGATGGACGGAGGAAACAGGAAGTGGTGGACGGAGGAAACAGGAAGTGGTGGACGGAGGAAACAGGAAGTGATGGACGGAGAAAACAGGAAGTGATGGACAGAGGAAACAGGAAGTGGTGGACGGAGGAAACAGGAAGTGATGGACAGAGGAAACAGGAAGTGATGGACGGAGGAAACAGGAAGTGATGGACGGAGGAAACAGGAAGTGATGGACAGAGGAAACAGGAAGTGGTGGACGGAGGAAACAGGAAGTGATGGACGGAGGAAACAGGAAGTGATGGACAGAGGAAACAGGAAGTGATGGACAGAGGAAACAGGAAGTGGTGGACGGAGGAAACAGGAAGTGATGGACGGAGAAAACAGGAAGTGATGGACAGAGGAAACAGGAAGTGATGGACGGAGGAAACGTAGGACTTCCTGAGGAAGTCATGTTTCACTCAGGTCTTGTTTCTCCAGATGAAGCCCAGATCATCATCCCTCCACCACTGTGCTTCACTGCTGGTCTGACCTTTGACCTTATTACAGAAATATTTGGTTAATTCAGATGAAAACTTCTCGATTCAAGAGACAGGAAGTTTCCTCCTTCAGTCTGTCTAAGCAGCCATATTGGTTTGGTGTCTCTCCATCCTGCCAGTTAAAACTTTAACTACAAGCCGGTGGAGGATGCAGAAGCAAAGCATCATGGGAAGTTTTTTGGCTTTATAATGGAAACATCGATTCAGGAGGAGAATCTGAACCAAACTGTTTGTTCTGCAGATTTTCATCATCCTGTGATTTTTTTCTGCCACCTGAAGAATCTGAGAGGAATTAAATGAAAAACTAACGAGATGAAAATCCAGGAACAAATCAGGATAAACGTCAAGAGGAGATTAAAGAAACAGAAGAAACATCTTAGAAAATGAAAAACCAGCAGGAAGGAGGAAAATCGACCCGAACCTGAAGACGAACGAGGAACAGATGGAACAAGGAGGAAGAAAAGAAAATTAAAATGCAGATCAGAAAACGGCTCTGATGCAGCAGCTGGTTGCCGCGGCAACCGAGAGCGCAGGCCGACGGCCCGCAGATAACACATAAGGAGGTCAAATGTTTACCATCAGCGGGACGGGAGCGACCCGGTTCTGATCCAAACCGACTCATCACAACAGGAAACAGGAAACAGAAAACAGGAAACAGGAAACACAAAACAGGAAACAGCAAACCGGAAACAGGAAACAGCAACCAGAAAACAGGAAACAGGAAACAAGAAACAGGAAACAGAAAACAGGAAACAGCACACAGGAAACAGAAAACAGGAAACAGGAAACAGAAAACAGGAAACAGCAAACCGGAAACAGAAAACAGAAAACAGGAAACAGAAAACAGGAAACAGCAAACCGGAAACAGGAAACAGCAAACAGAAAACAGGAAACAGGAAACAAGAAACAGGACACAGAAAACAGCAAACAGAAAACAGGAAACAGCACACAGGAAACAGAAAACAGGAAACAGGAAACAGAAAACAGGAAACAGCAAACCGGAAACAGGAAACAGACAACAGGAAACAGCAAACAGAAAACAGGAAACAGCAAACAGAGAACAGGAAACAGCGAACAGGAAACGGGAAACAGGACACAGCAAACAGAAAACAGGAAACCAAAAACAGGAACCAGCAACCAGAAAACAGGAAACAGGAAACAAGAAACAGAAAACAGGAAACAGCAAACCGGAAACAGAAAACAGGAAACAGAAAACAGGAAACAGCAAACAGAGAACAGGAAACGGGAAACAGGAAACAGAAAACAGGAAACAGGAACCAGCAAACAGGAAACGGGTGTTACATGCCTGGCAGGCTGTTTGTTTCTGTTTCCCCTCCCCCTTTGTTTCTTTACAGGTACTAGGGAAAGCTGGTGTCAATCTCCTCTGATTGATCCTCTTCAACTGTGGGCCAATCAGCATGCAGGGAGGCCTTATTTAAGCAGACCAGCTGGGGAGAGCGCCCGGCTGGCTTTGTTACCTGACGCATGTCTTGTTGCTCTTTGTGTGAAGGTTTGTGGTGGGAGTTAGAGGGCGAGGTAAGTTTGGGGTACCCTGTACATTTCATCACGTAGGTGTTTTTTCTGTTAGATACACTAGGTAAGGAGGTGGGTGCCCCCATGTAAAGTTTTGGTGGAAACTTTTGTTAGATAAAATAAGCAGGGTTTTTGTTTTCTTTTTGTTTCTTTAGTTCAGACGGTAGTTAGGCCCTGTTTTGTTTTATTATTTTCTATGATTTGGCACCCCCCCTAACCGCCCCTTTCTCCCCCACAGTTTGTGTGAGCCTTCCGGGATTTTCGTATCAATAAATCCCTCTTTTTTACAACATTCACCTGGACTCTGTCAAATGATTGTGGCTGTCGTGTTACTCCCCTCCTCATAAAAAGGGGGGGGTATGTAACAACGGGAAACAGGAAACAGGAAACAGGAAACAGGAAACAGAAAACAGGAAACAGGAAACAGAAAACAGGAAACCAAAAACAGGAACCAGCAAACAGAAAACAGGAAACAGGAACCAGAAAACAGGAAACAGCAAACAGGAAATGGCAAACAGGAAACAGGAAACAGCCTCATTCACTGCAGATTTCTGATTCCTACATTTCTACAGATTTCTCATCAATAGATGAGGCAGAAATATGAACCCAAATAATCTGATAAACTATTAAATCATGAATCCAATCAGCTGCTTTGGTTCACAGAGGAAAGAAAATCTGATCAAAAATTAAATATTTTATTCTCAGATCAATTTGTTCCAGAAAACCAGTTTCATTTTACAGCCTGTCCTGATCATTTGGTTCTAATCCATAAAATGTCATAAAGCCTGAAACATTAAAACCGTCAACAGTTCATCTAAAAGTAGAAAATCTGCAGCTGAATCATCAGAACCAGTTAAACTCACTGGGACCAGTCAGTATGAATCCATCTGCTCTGCAGCAAATGGAAACTCGCTGCATTGAAATATAAAATATTTTGTTCATAACCAGCAGAAACAGACAGTAAAAATTAATCTGGACAGAAAATATCAAAGATCAACCAGTGAATGAAAACCTGAATAATCCTCCAATCAGAACCAGATTCTCAGATTAAAAACTCAGATTACAGCAAAGTTTCAAACGTTCATTTACTCACCAGACGCTGCAGGATCCTCTTGCTCTTGTCGTCGGTGCAGAAGTCAGACAGGATGGTCCGGTGGACCAGAACCAGGCCGTTGAGGAAGAGCCAGGATCCGAACCAGAGCAGAGCGAAGAGCAGCGTTCCCCGGCGGGACCAGAGCCGCAGGCCCAACCAGCGCAGCAGGCAGCGTCCGCCGCCGCCGCGCCCGCCGCTGCCTGCACCGCCGCCCGGCGCTCCAGGCACCATGGCAACCAGAGGAAACAAACCAAACTCTCGTCCAACTTCAGAGGAAATTATAATCCCTTAATAAACTGGATGAGCTCAGATTAACAAACTCAGATTAAGTTTTCTGAGCTTTGATATAAATAACGTTGTCATCTGCGTATCGTTGGATTTTAATTCTCCATTTTTCATCTGGTTTTCATGATGTTTTTGTTGCCAAAGTGAAGAAAATCCTCCATGTCCAGAAATTCTTGTTTGTTTTTGTTTCTTCTGCTTTTAATTTGAATAAAATATTTCAGTTTTATTGTAAAACTTTGCTTTGAAACTTGAGAAAACGGAGAAAACGGAGAAAACCCTGTTTGGTGGAAACTGGCTGACCTGTCCATCGTCCAGCAGGAAGCTGAAGTTTTTCCTGCAGAAATGAATCGGTTTCATTTCCAGATTCTTCTGGTTTGGGTACCCTACCCTTCGTCACAGTTCATGTGAAGTTAAAAAACTTTCCACAATAAAAACGACACTAAAGACAAAAAGAAGGAAACGGAGAAAATCCTGGATCTTTTCTTCAGAGGGAGGATCTACAAGGACAGAAAGAGACGAATTATTTCCTCTGACTGAACAAACCAAACATTAACTTTAGATCATTTCTTAGTTTTGGTTCTTCTGGTTTGTTTTTCAGTTTAAATTCAACCTTTAAAGTTTGCAGCAGGTTCATTTCCTCCAAAGTGAATCAAACTCCTCAGTTTTTTCTGAAGCTGCTGAAGAATCCGAACCTTAAACTGGGTCAGGAAACAGCAGGAAACCTTCAGTTTCCTTCCAGACGATCCGATTTAACGCCGAACAGGAAAATGAAACCAGCAGAACTTCGTCTGGTTCCTAAATGGTCCAAACTGGTTCTGTTGAAGACGGGATGGAAACCCGACAGCTGCAGGTTTGATCTGCAGAAACCAAATCAAATAATCCAGAAATTTTTCACATATTTGTTTTTTTGTTACTTTTTTACATCAGTAATAAAATTATTTCTCGTTAATTTATTTCTTTCCATCCAGTAATTTTTAATTTCTGGTTCTTTTTAAAATTTGTTTCACTGAGAAACTTAGAAACTAGTTTAAACTTTTATTTTTTAAGTCGAACATTTTATCGGCTTCAGGAGAAAAGAAACGAAAACGAGATGAAGAAAAAGTTTATGAATCTAAAAACAAAGAAAAACAGAAAATTTAATTATTGGACGGAAATGAAATCTGACGAAGTTTTCAGTTTATGTAATTAATATTCTGTTAATGAATTTAAATCCATTTCACTGATATCAAAAATCAAACCTTTTCCTGAATCTGGATATTTTACTGTTTTTATTCATTCCTTCATGTTTTGATCTTTAAATATATTTTTACTGATTAAATTTTTACTGAAATTCTTTAATGTTTTAATATTAAATTAATGCCGACTTTAATCTGACAGCAGAAATAACTAAAATAGAAAAAGATGAAAAAAAATGTTTTATTCTGTTTGTTTGCTCAGTTTTTATTATTTATTATAAAAAACTGATCAGAGCCTGAAAACATTTATTGATTTTCTGACTTTAATTTTTTAGTTTTATTCTTTTCTTGTTCTGCATCAGTTTTTTATTCACTTTATGTTCAGTTGAAGTTTTTCTGTCTGATTTCATTTTTCTGGTCGAAGGTTCTTCAGAACCGCTGCAGGTCCAGAAGGTCCAGTAGAAAACCTGATAGAATCAAACTTCAGTTCCTCTCAGATTCTTTAACAGGTTTTTTTTAAAGAATTATAAAAACCTAAATCTGGAATCTTCTGTTCGTGTTTTCATCTGCAGGAAGTTTAATCTGGCAGCATCTTACCTTCAGTACCTGGCAGGTAAATCTGATGTTTTCCTTTTTACTCCTAAATGATCCAATCAAGTCAGGAAACCGAACTCTTTACGGTTCTGTTGGATCTGGACGGAAACTCCAGATTTTCTCCTCAGAGTTCAGGAGATGCAGATCAAACTTCCTCCTGATTCCAGAACAAAAACTGAAATAATCTCGTTCCTCACAGAAGATCCGGATCCGTGGATCAGGAATTAAGTCCCGGGATTCCCTGACAGCATCCTGGAGGTTCGGTTCGGTTCGGTTCGTCTCTGCGGACGGGATCAGGGTTTCCTAACCAAACTTCCTAAAGCTCCTTCCTGACGCTGCAGCTAATAAATGATTCTCATCTCCCCTCTGACCCGGAGGAACCCGACCCGGCTGTCCGAACCGCGGCAGCTGGAGCCGCCGGACAGACTGAGATGGTCCCGGGAGAACCGGATCAGAACCAGCTGGACGCGGCGAGGAGAAATAAACCCTGAATCTGGACTGGCAGGCGGATCCAGCAGCTCCTGTTCCTCCTCCTCCTCTGACGCTCCTCTCTGGGGAGCAGAGTGTGTGTGTGTGTGTGTGTGTGTGTGGGTGTGTGTGTGTGTGTGTGTTTGTGTGTGTGTGTGTGTGGGTGTGTGTGTGTGTGTGTCGCTCAGGCTTGTTCCTGCAGCCTCATTCCTGCCTCTGTTGCTTCTTACAGAAACTAAAGATCTGCAGGTTCCGTTTCTCCTGCAGGAAGTTTCCAGCTCCGCGTTAAAACCCCGTTACCATGGCAGCAGGTCTCACCAAATTAAAAGCTCTCCAATCATCTGTCTCTGTCCCACACACACACACACACACACACACACACACACACACACACACACACACTAATAGGGGTGTGTTGGTTGAAATCCCAGTAAAGCTGTGTGACCATCCACTGGTTCCTGTTTGATTCCTTCAGGCTGAAAAATAATTTTAATTGATGAGAAAAATTAATCAGGTTGAAACTGAATTAATGGTTTTAACCAGCAGGGGGCAGAAAAACTACAAATGAGAAGCAAGAAGAAGAAAGAATCATTAACAGCTTTAGTTTTATTTCTCTATGGAAATCAGAGAAACCGAGCAGGAATATTATGGGATGTTTCACATTAAATGCTGAAATTAAAAATGGAGGCAGCAAAATGATCAAAAACAATAAATAAACATCTGACAGAGAAACAAACTAAACCAGCTGCTGTTCCTGAACTAATAATCTAAATATTTGGTTGTTTCTGTTCTGATGCTGCAGATTAAAACAGCAGAGGAACCAGAACAGAACCTGGAGGAACACCAGAGACTCTGGACATAGAAACAATAATTCAGTTCATTTTTAAACAGGAAACATTTCATTACCAAACATTAATAACAGCTTCAGTTTACTGAACATTTGATCTTTAACAGCAAAACATGAATCAGCTAAAAAGTTTCCATGTGAAACGTTTGTGTTGGAGCGAAGCTGATCTGTTATCATTTAATTCATCATTTCATGAAAATGAACAAATTTTCTTCACAAAATGTGAACCAGGTGAAGAAAAAGTTTCTTTTATCTTAAATATTTATTTTGCAGTTTTGGCTTCAAGCTCTGATGTTATTTTAGTAAATGTTGTTTATTAGTCCCAATAATCCAATTAGTGATTAATCGATTACTGAATTAGTTGATGATTATTTCAACAAAATGAATCGTTTCAGGTTTTCTCTGCAGATCAGGACAGGATGGGAAACTGTAGGTGGCGCCGCTGCACTTCCTGCTCACTTTAAACTAAATCTGAGTTTATTCAGAGACTTTCTGGCTGCAGCTCAGTTACAGTCGGACCCGGTCCGGGTGTCAGGATCCGGTCCTGATCTGGTCCCGGTGTCAGGATCCGGTCCTGATCCGGTTCTGATCCGGTCCTGGTGTCAGGAACTGGTCCCGGTGTCAGGAACCGGTCCTGATCTGGTCCTGACCCGGTCCCGGTGTCTGAACCGGACCAGAACCGGATCAGTCCAGAGCAGAATGGATCCCCCCAGCAGCTCATGATGGAGCCGATCCTCCAGTCTGAAGGAAACCGGATCAGTTCAGTTCCTCAGCAAACATTTACTCCAGTTCTGGTTCTGGACGGGAAACCAGAAACTTCTGCTGGAATCAAAGTCTCAGTTTTTATTTCTGGATTCAATAAAATCTGTTGTCAAACTGATCTTTGGGTTTTTATGGGTTTGAATCAGGAAACAGGAACAAAACGACTTTTAGGATCCAGAAGAGCTCAGAGAAAATCATCTAAAAGATCATTTTAATGATCATTTTAATAATTTTAAAGATCATTTAAAGGTCAGAGGGAATCCAGGAAACCCTTCAGTTTTTCCTTTAAGCTTCTCTGTCTGAGTTTCAACCAGAAGCTTTGAATCGTTTCTCGTCTCCAGAGGAAGAGGAGGACGGAGAGATGAAGGAGAAACTTCCTCTTCCTCACTGCAGCCAATTATCTGAGCTCGTTAAGCTGCAGAGGAACCGACTGGACCAGAACCTCCTGACTTCAGCTGCTTCAGGATTTCAGCTCAAACATTAAACAGATTTATTGACTTTATGTTTATTTATGTTAATATGGAACCAAAAAATAGAAAATAACAGAAAAATAATAAAACAAAAAGATTAAAATCCTTTTGAATACAAAGGATTTTAGTCCAGAAATGTATCATATAGAACATGATCTCCATGTTCTGTTCAGGATCTGGGCTCAGAACCGGGTCTGTTCTCAGAACCGGGTCCAGGTTCAGAACCGGGTCCAGGTTCAGAACCGAGTCCGGGTTCCTCCTGCATGAATCTGAGGTTCTGATGAGGTTCTAGTGAAGCCCGGTGGATTTAATAAAACCTCCAGCTGGTTCTGTTCTGGTGTCTCTTCTTCTTCTTCAGACGTATTTTATTCACATCACAAACATTTAAACATCTTTAAAATCACTTTTTAATTCAGATCTAATTTGGTATTTTTTACAGTTTTAACCAGAATCAGCAGAAATTAAACTCTTTAAATGTAAACACTGTGTGACGGTTATAAAACTCTAATAAATAAAATTCCTGCTGATTTTATAACTTATTGCATCTGGACCTGATTTGAAACTTTTTCCAGCCTGAGAGGAGAAACTTGTGTTGCAGCGCCACCTGGTGGCTGGTTGTTGAATCACAGCAGAGATTAAAACAAAAACTGTTTTATTTAAATTGATTTTCCTGAATAACTGGAGCAGATTAAACTTTAATATCACATCAGTTTCTTTTCCAAAGTTTCTCTCAGAGCAAAAAACTTTATTTAACCTCCAGTTTTAACAAAACCTGAGATAAAAATTAATATAATAAAATAAAGTCAGTTTTTCCTTTAGAGGTGATCAGTGATGAACTAGAGATGATTTATCTCCAGGATCCGGTTGATCTGATTGATCCAGTTGATCCGGTTGATCCAGTTGATCCGGTTGATCCGGTCCAACAGGTTTAAATCTGATTCCTGCTGGAGGAGAATATTATCAAATATCAGATTAAAATCCTGTTTGATTTATAATCTGGTTCTTTAAACTGATCCAAGGATGGAAGAAAATATTTAATAGTTTTTGTTTAATATTTCAAATCTTTTAAATTTGAATCTAAACAATTTAATCTTTGGTAAATTTATAAAAGTATGAAGTTTGTAACGTTTAGATATTTTAAAAATGTTTTCAGTTTTTTGGTGTTTATTGTTAGTGATGATATATTTTACAACATGTACAGTTTGGTTTTTGTTTTTTGACATTTCCAGTAATAAATGTCATTTATTCTACAGAACCGGCCCGGTTCTGCAGAACTTCCAGGACGCCTGGTTGTAGTAAACGGTGATCCTGTCCAGCTGCAGCACTGAGTCGCAGCTTCCTGCTGCAGCGACGGCGTGTTGATCACTGACCTCCTCCCAGAACTGGAACCAGCTGCTCCATCATGCTGGACAGAACCGGTACCGAGATTTAAACCGGTACCAGGATTTAAACCGGTACCGAGATTTAAACCGGTACCAAGATTTAAACCGGTACCGGAGCTGAAGTTCATCAGGTTTACAGTCGTTTTCTACAACCTGATAGTTTAACTGTTATATTAAATATAATATCTGAACACGAAGCATCAGAGGAGCTTTGCTTTAAATGGGGGTCAAAGTTCACCACGTTTAATGAGTCCTGGACCGAACCGGGACCAGAACCTGAACTAAAGGAAAAGTGGTTGAACATAAATCATCATGAGATTTAGATTTAAATCAGGTTTTGGTTTGATAGTTTCAGTTTTTGTTCATGGACAGAATCCTATTATTAAATCATTTATTACAGAAAAATGATTCATTTTTTATCCTTTTGTTCCATAAATATTATTTATATTAAATATTATATAATATTAAATATTCATTAAATCATGAATTAGCTGAGATTAAACTTGATTTCTGTCACAGCCGAGGCTGATTATTATCCTCACTGATGAAACTGATTTATAAATTCAGAACCAGAATCTGGACTTTGGATCAAACAAACAAGGTCAGAATCCAAGATGGCCGCCAGAATAAAGTTTTATTTCCTCTAATAACTGCAATAAATCATTTTCTTTCCCTCCATGTCTCTCATGTTTCATTAGTTTAACAGATAAATAAATTGTTGTTTTAGGTCTAAACTCTCCACAGATGAACTTTAATAAAATAAACTGAGTTCATTTTCACTTTTATCTTAGAAAGATTAAATATTTTATTGTAATTTAATAAAATCCTCTTTATAATGTTTATCTGGATCTTAATGTTTAAAACTTTACATTTTCAGCTGCATCATTTAAATCCTGTTAGTTTTAATAAACAATTTATATAATATTATAATTTCTTCTTGCACTGAAGACAGAAAATATATTTTAGTCATTTAGATTTTTATTTTATTTATTTTAAGTCTTTTTAGTCTGACGTTAATTTGAGTTGGTAAAGTTTCAAATGTTCCGGGTTTCAGCAGAGAACAGCTGGACCCATCCGAACCAGCTGGACCCATCCGAACCAGGTGGACTCAATCAGAGCTACGATATTAATTATTGATTCCATTAACAGAATAATAACGTGGAATCATAAAACTATGTCATTAATTCAAATAAAACCTCAGAATGTTAAATCGGGTCCAAACCTTGGTTCCGATCGGAACCATCTCCCTCATTCTTCTTCTGCCGTTTCTCCGGAAATGTCTTGGAGCTCCGGGCGCGCGCCCCTTTGATCTCCTCCTCGCGCCGCCATGCGCGTTCATGAGGCCGCGCCTCAGCTCCATCAGAACCATTAGAGGTTCTGCAGAGTTCTGACCCAGACGACTGAAACATGAACAGATTTCCATCAGTGAAGATCAGTTTGGACCACCAGGTCGTCCTTCCACTCACTTTTCCTCTGCTTGGTGTCGGTTAAACGCTCTGAGGCTGAACCTGACTGAGGATCAGCTGGTGTTCCTCTGATGGGGTCAGAGGTCAGGGCTTTAAGGCAGCAGTTCTGATCGACCAATCACATTCCTGCTTTCAGGCTCCATTTGTTCATGAAGTTCAGAGAAATTCTGTTAGTTTGTCATAAAACTGACAAAAAGATTTTAAAAATCTATTTTGATTCATTTGATTCACAGAATATTAAACAAAATGCAGATGATTCATTTCTGTTCATTTGATACAAATCAAAATCTAAAAACATTAAAACAGCTGGCAGAACCTGAAGGCAGCAGGGAACCGGGCCGGCTGAGCAGAACCAGAACTGAAGCAGCCTGAGGAACGAACTGGGCCTGGGGGCGGAGCCAAGACATATGGGGCGGAGCCAAGACATCGGGGGCGGAGCCGCGGCCCCTATGAGGCGGTGGGGTCGTCTGCGGTGACCTTCAACAGCCAGGACGACATGCAGAGCAGCAGCTGCCCTGCGGTTCTGGTCAGAACGCAGGACGGACCTGGAGACACGGAGACGGACCGTCGGCCGGATCCGATCGGAGTCCAGAACCAGACGGAACCATCGGCCGGCCTCACCTGAGGACGTGTTGGACTCTGGAGAACCTGAAGTCGTAGGACAGCGATGACGTCTCCAGCAGCGTGGCTCTGACAGCCAGGCTGCACTGCAGGTCAGTGGGCTGCACTTTATAGAGGTCAAAGGTCAGCCTGAAGACGCCCCTCTTCCCCGGCAGAATCTGAAACAGACAGAAGATCAAAGACATTTCATTTGTGTATGGATGAGGCCAAAATCAATGTGTTCAAAGCTTATTGAACTTCCTGGTATTCAGATCCTTTATGGTGGAAATTTAAAATCCTGCAGAAGCTTCAGGCCGATTCTAACGACTCCCTGAGAAATCTGCTGCAGAAACAGGTTCAGCTGTGCAGTGAGACGGTTCAACATGTCAGGACGGAGCAGACACTCAGGAGAAACCGGATCAATACGTTTCTGTGTCGTTTGTGCAGCTAAATGAACAGATTTATTCATGTTTTCACATCGTTCTGTCAGTGGAAACATTGATATGCAAATCTGTAGAAAATTATTTATGTTGGTTCTTTTTTCTGTCTATCTGGAGTCTGTTCAATAAAGAAATCAATCAAATCAAAACCTGCTGCTGCCCCCTGCTGGAGGAACTGAAGAATGCAGCTGCTGAGACTCAAACTGGGATTCTCAGGTAGGGGTCAAAGGTCAGGGGTCATGGCTGTCAGCTGGAGAAGGATGGAGCGCTGCCTACAGGTCAGAGGTCAAAGCGACTGAAGCATGTCTGCAGTGATTCTGTTGTAGATCAGTGTTGTTCACAGTGAGGCCTGCAGTTCCTTAAGGAGCCACCAGAGGGCGCCAGGTCCCCGCTGCCTTCAGTGTTACAGTCTGTGTAGCCCTGCTCCAGCTGGCTGCTGGTCGCCTCTCTGTGGATCTTTTCCCTCCATGTTCCAGCGATCCGACCCGGCAGAACCAGAACCTTCAGTCCACTCTGTCCTGGAGGTTCCCCTCCATCAGCTGGAGGCGGCGGACCCCGACCCTTTCTGGGTCTCACTTTGCTCTGGAGCCACGTCTGGCCCTCATCCAGCACCATCAGCGGGGCGCCACTGGGCAGCGCCTGGAAGAACTCCTCCGAGTCCACCACGGTCCCGTCCTCCTCCAGAACCAGAGTCAGGACGCTGCAGCAGGACAGCGTGAAGACCGCGGCCGCCTGGACACGCCGCCGACCGTCACCTGCTCCAGCAGCTGGGGAAGCGGAGCCGCCAGCAGACCGCGGCGCCGCCGCCGGCCGACGGTGCAGACCTGATGGCGGCGAGGCCCAGAGGACGGCAGGACGGGCGGGACACGGCGGCGTGGACGGTGGACACGGACCTGATGGGGAGGAGGTCAGCAGAAACAACAAACATCATCCAGACCACAGGAAGTCCTACAGACTGAAACCAGAACAGAAGCCAACTTTTCTCTTCAGGACGTTGATGAAGCAGCAAACTGAGAGCAGATTAAAGCTGAGATTAGACAGGATGTGATGAAGGGATTATTTCCTCTAAAGTCTCTTTGTTCAGCGTTTCCTGAGCTACAAACAGCTAAATGTAACAGTCCTGAATGATTGGACGGAATAAAAGACTGAAATGAGCCAAAGGTCAAAGGTCAAGAAGTCCTGCAGCTTCCAGAACAAAAGCAGGTTAAAGTCTGAACCTCCATCAGAATCTAGTTTTTCTATCTGAGACGTTTGACAGGAAGAAGCTTCAAAGCTGATCTGCTTCATTAAACATATTTTAATAAAAACACTTTAGGAATATTTCTAATTATTGCCCCATTCTTGCCTTCCTGACTGTTTTTCTAAGTGCTGTAAAGTATTCACACCCCAGCAGATTTAAAGGGACCAACTCGGTTCTTCAGACCAACCCAACCAGAGTCCAAGTTTCTGTTTGGTTCCTCCAGAGTTCTGATAGAAACTTTCAACCCAAACAGCTGGTCGGAACCGCAGATCCGGTCCAAGCTGCGCATGTCCGCCCTGACCCCCCCTCACCACCATTAAAGGAGAATCAGGTCAAAATGCAATCAGGGAAACTGAGCAGCTAAAGTCTGAACGTGATCTTAATAACAGCGACTGATCCTGTTTTCAACCACAAACTTTCATGAGTTTTACTGACTTTTAGAGACAAACCAACAGGAAGTTGGTCAGAATTATGAAGTGGAAAGAAAACATTTATTTTCTGAATCATTTGAATTAAAGTGTCAAAACTTTGATCTACAGACTTTATGAAACATCAGCGCTGGGGCATTTAGTCCAGCTATGGGGCAGTTAGTCCAGCTCTGGGGCAGTTAGTCCAGCGCTGGGGCAGTTAGTCCAGGAGGTCTTTCCTGATATTTCAGGACGATTATGAAAAATAAATAGAAAGTTTTTCTAACTCCAACATCAGATCTACGTTTTTATTCACAAACAAGTATTATGAGTTAAACTCTGTTGATAATAATCTGATGGTTAGAGGGCTCAGATCCCTCTGGACCTGGTTCTGGTTCTGGCTCTGCTGCACCAATCAGGAACTGAGAGCTGAGAAAAAATGGCGCCTGATTGGACGAAGGAGCAGCACAGCTGGATAATATACTTCCTGTTTTCCTCTCAGAGGAAGTGATGTCACTGAATGGCTGAACGTCTCAGATGATTTTAAAAACTGTTGAACTGAAATTTATTTCATATTTATGGATGAAAATGAATCAGAAAAAAAATCAGCTTTAAATTTGATCAAAACTCCATGAAGACACAAAACTGATCTGATTTTGAATTTGATCTTTATTGATACAAAGACACAAACAATATCAGACACTAAAAACAGGATGAAAATCATTCAGGTCAAAGGTCATCATGATCAAAGGTCATCAGCTTCTGAGGATCAGCAGGAAACGGAAACGATTCAATACAGAGATCAGATCCTGCAGAGAGAAGAAAGATGCAGAGATCAGATCAGTGAGTTTCCAGACTCTCTCCAGCAGCAGTCAGTGACGCAGCACATCCAGTAGAAAGAGCAGCAGGGCCTTCAGTCCTGTTCAGAGAGCTTTACTGGGAACACTGGATATTTGCTTGATGCTAACTGGTTTAGTTCAATATGCTGACAGCAGCTGGAATCACTGCAAACATTTACTTACCATACATTCTTTACAAAACGCTTCAGCTGCTGAACATCTGAATCTTTCAGTTTGTTGCTGCTCAGGTCCAGTTCAGTCAGATGTGAGGGGTTAAAGGTCAGAGCTGAGGCCAGAGAAGAACAGCTGATCTCTGACAACCTGCATTTCCACAATCTGAATAAAGAATAAAAGATGTGAGCTGAAGCCAACAGGATGCAGGTTAGTGGCAAGAAAACTGTCACATGACAAACATCAGCAATAAACTAAAACATGGTGACTTACTGTAATCGTTGTAGTTTACATTCTGGATTCTGTAGGAAACCACAGAGATCCTTCACTCCAGAATCTTTCAGGTCGTTGTTCCAGCCCAGGTTCAGATCAGTCAGATGTGAGGGGTTAAAGGTCAGAGCTGAGGCCAGAGAAGAACAGCTGATCTTTGACAAACTGCAGCTCTCCAATCTGAATAAAGAATAAAAGATGTGAGCTGAAGCCAACAGGATGCAGGTTAACCAGTCCAACAGAACCAGTTAAAGAGCCTCATGAATATTAATGCCAACATGCTGCTGCTTCAATAAAGACCTGCTGACTTCAGCTCTTAAACTCTGTCAGCTCCACCAGCAGCTCCATCAATACAAACTCAGCTTCTGCAGCAAATCATCCAAGTTTCACACAAAACCAACAATCAGGAGGAAAAACCAACTAATGGAGATTAATGCAGAGAAATTCAACTATTTCATTATTCATCAGCCATAAAGACATGAAGTCATGGAGAATATTTAATGTCAAAGTGACTTTAGGAGCTGAACCAGAACCAGAACCTGGTACTGGGTCATGATGAGTTGGAGGATTTTAGTGTTGAAGCATCAATCATTGATTATAGATTTGTTCCTGTCAGATTCTAGAAGCTGAAATTCACTTTTCTAGACTGGGCTGAATGACCTTTGACCTTCTCCACATGAGGGGGATTTCCAGTCCGAATGCCGTCTGGTTCTGACCTCAGATCAGCCGGTCCAACTCAGAGAATAAATGAATCTCTGGCTCCAAGTCCAGGAACAAACTCAGGAAAATGTTTCTTACAGCAGAAGATATGAACTTTGATTTTCAGATGAATTCTATCAAATTATTCACAGAATAGAAACTGAACTGTTACAAAGTCAATCTGTAGAAAATGGAGAAAAACTGATTTCATGAAGGTTTGAAAGTGGAGCTGAACTGGCTGCAGTTTTCTGCTCCAACATGTGAAAAATCCTGAGCTGCTGATTCTGCCTGGCAACACTAGGATCACTACTGTTGACCATAAACATGCAGACACAACCTCCAGGGTCGGCCTGTCAGGCAAACCTGTCACTGCTAAAGAGGACAGTGGCTGATATTTAGACCTTTGCTGAGGAAGAGAAGATCAGTGGATAAGATCAGCTTCACATGGAAATATCAGCCCAGAAATGATCTCCCACAATTCAGGAAATCTTGGCCGACTTATCTGAGCTCCTCCACTTTAAAGAGATTCAAACATTAAACTGACATCAGTATTTTAACTGATTCCATCTTCCCGTCTATCAGCAGTTTTCCTCATTTCTAAAAAACACAGAAGCTTTAATTTGACCAAACCATAGAAGATCACAGAATCCCATCCCAGCGCTGCATGTCCCGAGGCCGAAACATCATCAGTGACCCCTCACACCCCCACCATGGACTGTTCTCCCTGCTGCCCTCTGGAAAGAGGTTCCGCAGCATCCGGTGCAGGTCCACCAGGTTCCGAAACAACTTTTTCCCACTTGCCATCAGACTGCTGAACTCTTAACTGGACTGCACTTAAAATCTGGTCTCCACTTTATACCTTGCACATGTACATAGCTAAATAACTTCTATTTTACTGTCAGTCCTGCACTTTATATTTTATATTTATATTTATATTCATATTTTATACTGTATTTTATTTTATTCTGGAGTAACCTCACAACATTGGAAGCTCAAAACATTGTCCTGAGCCGTATGCAACGAAATTTCATTCTGTATACACCCTGTGCATGCAAAATGACAATAAAGTCAGTCTAAGTCTAAGTCTAAGAAGAAAGCAGACTTTACCATGAAGACCCTCAGAGTGGATCAGTAGAATATCAGCCAGACGTCTGCAGGTTAGTGGCAAGAAAACTTTCACATCACAAACATCAGCAATAAACTAAAACATGGTGACTTACTGTAATCGTTGTAGTTTACATTCTGGATTCTGTAGGAAACCACAGAGCTCCTTCACTCCAGAATCTTTCAGGTTGTTGTTGCTCAGGTCCAGTTCAGTCAGATGTGAGGGGTTAAAGGTCAGAGCTGAGGCCAGAGAAGAACAGCTGATCTCTGACAAACTGCAGTTCCTCAATCTGGATAAAGAATAAAAGATGTGAGCTGAAGCCAACAGGATGCAGGTTAACCAGTCCAACAGAACCAGTTAAAGAGTCTCATGAATATTAATGCCAACATGCTGCTGCTTCAATTGCAGGATTTTAGTCAGAAAAATTATTCCAGGTCTGATCAAAGTACTGAAGCATCAATTATTGGTTATAGATTTGTTCCTGACAGACAGGAGGTTAGAAATGACTAAATTAAATAAAGATAAAATGAAATACATTTAAATCTCCCATTAATTCAATAAATGCATCATAAAATTATTAAAAACACTTAAAAATATCACAAAGTTCTTTTCATACATTAATAATTGAATATATAATGAAATTATGAAATATTCAGTTAAATAATTAGATGTCCAATGAAATCTACCTTTAGAAATGAATTTAAATAATAAAATGTCCTTTTAATGCAGTGGTTCCCAAAGTGTGGGGCGCGCCCTCTAGTGGAGGCTCAGTGCCATTGCAGGGGGGCAGGAAGCGTTATGGATGAAAAAATAAACAGTTACACAAAAGTGTTTGACTGTAAAGATGGTTTGTAGTTTGTTTTGTTTCAACCTGAAGTGAGAAATAAACTTCAGTGGAGTTTGAAAACTAAATGTGTGTTTAGGTTTATGTCTGGTTGAACGATGTGAGTCCAGTTGATTCTTTTTTATTTTGGGGGATTTTATTGTGATCCATAGGGGGGCAGAAAATCTTTGGGAGCCACTGATTTAAAGAAATGTTTTATTTTAAATATTTTAAGTGTTTCCCTGTATTGATTTATTTCATGGCTGCTGTCTGAGCATCTTGTCATTAAATCATTTCAAACCCATCACCCTCAGTGGGCGGGGCTAACATTGATCCTGTCTAATCATTGATTGGTTCTGTTGTTGGTTTGTGTTCCAACATGGCGGCTCTGTTCATGCAGAACCTGAATGACCTCTGACCTGAACTGGTGAGACATTTTAGAGCGAGCTAGAGACACAGAGGCTGGAGCTGCTCAGCCAGTTTGTAGCAGATCAATTAGAAAGTTGATCAAAGTCATTGGAGTTATTTATAGACTCAAACCAAGACATCGACTCCAGACTGATTGGAAAGTTTTCCACCACAACGTCAAACACCTGGACCAGGTGGTGCACCATGTTCTGTGACCACAGGGGGCGATAGCGAGCATTTATCTACATGAACATCTTGAAGACAAACAAGAGCAATCAGAATATGATGGGTCACAGAATTTGGTAAAACACCTGTGATGGGGGTCAGCTGCTGTTCATGGCATGTTTCATAATATATTCAATTATTTAGTGGAAAATCTAATCATTTATTGGCATTATGGCACATTTAATTTATTAAAGGGAGATTTACAAATATTTATTTCATGGCATATTTATTATTTTAATTTTGCCACCTTTAAGCCTCCATAGCTCCCAGAATCTGATGTTAAAAATTAAAAACATTCAAATAAATGACATGAATACATAACATTTTATTATTCCTCTTTAATAGTTTTTATTTCTAAAGAAAGAAAATCAATCAGTAAATGTGAAGTTGGAGCTGCAGATGCAGCCTCAGCTCTTTGCTCGCCCTTATTCTGGGGATTTTGCTGATTTTCCATTTCCTGTTTCCTCCCTGCAGCCACTTTTACATGAGAGCAGCTCTTAACCATCTGGACTGATCTCTGGTCACGACTTCACATCAGAAATATCAGCAATAAATTAAGACTCTGTTTCTTACTCTAATCGTTGTATTCTGCATCCAGTCTGTAGAATATCACAGATCTCCTTCACTCCAGCATCTCCCAGGTTGTAGTTGCCTCTCAGCTTCAGTCCAGTCAGAGGTGAGGGGTCGGAGTTCAGAGCTGAGGCCGGATCATCACAGCTGATCTTTGACAACCAGCAGTGGCTAAATCTGAATAAAGAATAAAAGATGTGAGCTGAAGCCAACAGTCCAACAGAACCAGTTAAAGCAGCCATTTTTAACCACAGGGCCACAGTTGGGCCACCAGCGCCACCTAGAGGGCTGCAAGAAACCCCAGGTTTTTACCTGTGGGCAGTGGTGGAATAAAGTTTACAGAAATCATAGATGTTGCCGTCAGAATCCAGGCTCTTAGTTTCCACCACTAGGTGGCAGTAGTGTGCCAGTCAGTTGTTAAACACGCTCTAATAAGCTTGTTTAGCAACAATAAGCCAGTAACGTTCGGTACTGGATAAATATTTAATGCAGAATCTTTCCATCTCTAGTGCTGAGGGCTGAGAAACTCCTCTTCCTGATCACAACCTGGGAATCAGGATTCACATTCTGGCTTCAACAAAGATCAAACCTGAAACACTGAGAGCTGCTGGAGGCTCTGAGAGCCGTGAACCCATCACACCCAGACTGGACCCCATCAGTCCCAGAGGCCTGAGGGTCTCACTAGGAGGAGAATCACATGGACAACAGTAGTTTGTCAGAAGATAAACTGTTGGGACTTTATTTGTCACAGGTCTGGAGGAGAGCTGCTGGCTCTGGCTGCTGCAGGTTAAAATTCATCTGCACATTATGAGGCTTTACCTTTTTATTGGCACTTTACATTATTTTATAAAATATGTTTGATTTCAAAATTATTTATTTTAATGGATTTATTTTTGAGCATATAATTTAATTAATTCCCACATTTTCTCCAGGTTTTTGAATCTTGAGCCATTGTAGAAATAAAAAAGGAGAAAATTTCTGCCAAAAACCTCAGAAGTTTTCTAGAACAAACAACGAAATTAATGAACTTTAAGTGAAAAACTTTACTGAAAGAAATCTGAAATTAATCTCAGAAATTTTCTGGAAAAATATGTAAATTTATGAGTTTCAAAAGTAAAAATGTTCAAAATTTTCAATATCAAATTTTGATTGATATTCAGCTGCAATGTTTATGTGGTTTAGTTAATAATCAACTAGTTGAACTGCAAATCCAGATCCCAACATACATAAAGATGAACGTATCTAACTTTATCTCACAGTGACAAAAAACTAAATAAAAAATCAGTGACTGTGGACCGAATAACTTCTGAAATTAAACGACTTCACTTAAATGATGACGCTTCACCTGCGGCTCACAACTTCCTCCTGGTGGCATCTAGAGGAGAAATCTACGCTAGTCGGATCCGTCTGATCCAACCGATTAACTTTAATTATCCAAGACTGAATTAAATCCAACATATTTTAATGATGATTTTTCTGCTTTAGTCCACCATTTGAGTCAGCAGGAAAACTTCCCCTGTTTTGCCTTTTGTTCATCCTCCCCAGTCTTGAGGGATCAACTGAACTCAGGAAGCTTTGAACCCTGAGTGCGGTCCGGGTCAGGGTTCGGGATTTTACAAGGATTTTTCTGTGTGGTTTTGCTTCCCTGAAACCGACTGATGTTCGGCCGTGACATCTGCAGAGACCGAAGGAAGGCAACGTCTTCCAGCTCCATGTCTGAACATCTGCAGCTAACAATAGTCCCACTGTTAGCAACTTAGCATCTTTCTTCAGACACTTGGGGACATTTCAGACAAAACATATGAATCGACCACAAATGGAAGGTCAGTCAAAAAATAATAATTTGGTAATTGGATAGAAAATGGCAATCAATGCAGACCTAATAATTTCACTATAAGTAAAGCCTGGTGGGCTGCCAGGCTTATAATACACTGGAGGAAACCCTGATTTAGAAATAGTTTCTCTGATGTCTGAAGAAAATGAATCAGGGAATTTCAGGATGAGGCTGCAGATGCAGCTTCATCTCTTTGCTCTTTGTTTTTCTGTTTCCTGTTTCCACCCTGCAGCCACTTTAACATGAGAGCAGCTCTTAAACATCAGTATTGATCTCTGGTCAGAACTTTCACATCACAAACATCAGCAATAAACTAAAACATGGTGACTTACTGTAATCGTTGTAGTTTACATTCTGGACTCTGTAGGAAACCACAGAGCTCCTTCACTGCAGAACCTTTCAGGTCGTTCCAGTTCAGCTCCACTTCAGTCAGATGTTGGTTGGACTTCAGAGCTGAGACCAGAGAAGAACAGCTGATCTCTGACAACCTGCATTTCTCCAATCTGAATAAAGAATAAAAGATGTGAGCTGAAGCCAACAGTCCAACAGAACCAGTTAAAGCAGCCATTCTTCACCTCAGGGCCACAGTTGGGCCACCAGCGCCACCTAGAGGGCTGCAAGAAACCCCAGGTTTTTACCTGTGGGCAGTGGTGGAATAAAGTTTACAGAAATCATAGATGTTGCCGTCAGAATCCAGGCTCTTAGTTTCCACCACTAGGTGGCAGTAGTGTGCCAGTCAGTTGTTAAACACGCTCTAATAAGCTTGTTTAGCAACAATAAGCCAGTAACGTTCGGTACTGGATAAATATTCAATGCAGAATCTTTCCATCTCTAGTGCTGAGGGCTGAGAAACTCCTCTTCCTGATCACAACCTGGGAATCAGGATTCACATTCTGGCTTCAACAAAGATCAAACCTGAAACACTGAGAGCTGCTGGAGGCTCTGAGAGCCGTGAACCCATCACACCCAGACTGGACCCCATCAGTCCCAGAGGCCTGAGGGTCTCACTAGGAGGAGAATCACATGGACAACAGTAGTTTGTCAGAAGATAAACTGTTGGGACTTTATTTGTCACAGGTCTGGAGGAGAGCTGCTGGCTCTGGCTGCTGCAGGTTAAAATTCATCTGCACATTATGAGGCTTTACCTTTTTATTTGCACTTTATATTATTTTTATAAAATATGTTTGATTTCAAAATTATTTATTTTAATGGATTTATTTTTGAGCATCTAATTTAATTAATTTCCACATTTTCTCCAGGATTTTGAATCTTGAGCCATTGTAGAAATAAAAAAGGAGAAAACTTCTGCCAAAAACCTCAGAAGTTTTCTAGAACAAACAACGAAATGAAGAAACTTTAAGTGAAAAACTTTACTGAAAGAAATCTGAAATTAATCTCAGAAATCTTCTGGAAAAATATGTAAATTTATGAGTTTCAAAAGTAAAAACGTCTTCCAGCTCCATGTCTGAACATCTGCAGCTAACAATAGTCCCACTGTTAGCAACTTAGCATCTTTCTTCAGACACTTGGGGACATTTCAGACAAAACATATGAATCGACCACAAATGGAAGGTCAGTCAAAAAATAATAATTTGGTAATTGGATAGAAAATGGCAATCAATGCAGACCTAATAATTTCACTATAAGTAAAGCCTGGTGGGCTGCCAGGCTTATAATACACTGGAGGAAACCCTGATTTAGAAATAGTTTCTCTGATGTCTGAAGAAAACGAATCAGGGAATTTCAGGATGAGGCTGCAGATGCAGCTTCATCTCTTTGCTCTTTGTTTTTCTGTTTCCTGTTTCCACCCTGCAGCCACTTTAACATGAGAGCAGCTCTTAAACATCAGTATTGATCTCTGGTCAGAACTTTCACATCACAAACATCAGCAATAAACTAAAACATGGTGTTTTAGTTTATTGCTAAACTAAAACACCATGTTTTAGTTTAGCAGCCTCCTTGGGCTGCCACCTTATCGTGGTGGAGGGGTTTGAGTGTCCCAATGATCACCCAAGGCAAGGGTCACCCAAGGCAGACAGGTTCCTAGGTGAGGGACCAGACAAAGCGCAGCCCGAAGACCCCAATGACGAAGGAAAACTTTGGACTTGGTGTTCCCTCGCCCGGACGCGGGTCACCGGGGCCCCACTCTGGAGCCAGGCCTGGAGGGGGGGCACGATGGCGAGCGTCTGGTGGCCGGGCTTTTACCCATGGAGCCCGGCCGGGCTCAGCCCGAAGAGGAAACATGGGCCCCCCCTCCCATGGGCCCACCACCCGTGGGAGGGGCCAAAGGGGTCGGGTGCACTGTGTGATGGGTGGCGGCCAAGGGAGGGGACCCTGGCGGTCTGATCCTCGGTTGCAGAAACTGGCTCTTGGGACGTGGAATGTCACCTCTCTGGTGGGGAAGGAGCAGGAGCTAGTGCGTGAGGTCGAGAGGTTCCGGCTAGAAATAGTCGGTCTCACCTCGACGCATGGCTCTGGTTCTGGAACCAGTCTCCTTGAGAGGGGCTGGACATACTTCCACTCTGGAGTTGCCCAGGGTGAGAGACGTCGGGCAGGAGTGGGCATACTTGTTGCTCCCCATCTCGGCGCCTGTACGTTGGGGTTTACCCCGGTGAACAAGAGGGTAGCATCCCTCCGCCTACGGGTGGGGGGACGGGTCCTGACTGTTGTTTGTGCTTACGGGCCGAACGACAGTTCAGATTACCCACCCTTTTTGGAGTCCTTAGAGGGGGTACTGGAGGGTGCTCCTCCTGGGGACTCCCTTGTTCTGCTGGGGGACTTCAACGTTCACATGGGCAACGACAGTGAGACCTGGAGGGGCGTGGTTGGGAGGAACGGCCCCCCTGATCTGAACTCGAGCGGTGTTCTGTTGCTGGACTTCTGTGCTCGCCATGGATTGTCCATAACGAACACCATGTTCAAGCATAAGGTTGTCCATATGTGCACTTGGCACCAGGACACCCTAGGCCGCAGTTTGATGATCGACTTTGTCATCGTTTCATCGGATCTGCGGCCGTATGTCTTGGACACTCGGGTGAAGAGAGGTGCGGAGCTGTCCACTGACCACTACCTGGTGGTGAGTTGGCTCCGGTGGTGGGGGAGGAAGCCGGTCAGACCTGGCAGGCCCAAACGTGTTGTGAGGGTCTGCTGGGAACGTCTGGCGGAATCCCCTGTGAGACGGAGCTTTAACTCCCATCTCCGGCAAAACTTCGAACACGTCCCGGGGGAGGTGGGGGACATGGAGTCTGAGTGGACCGTGTTCCGTGCCTCCATTGTCGAGGCGGCTGGTCGGAGCTGTGGCCGCAAGGTTGTCGGTGCCTGTCGCGGCGGCAACCCTCGAACCCGTTGGTGGACACCTTCGGTGAGGGATGCCGTCAGGCTGAAGAAGGAGTCCTATTGGGCCTTTTTGGCCTGTGGGACTCCGGAAGCAGCTGATGGGTACCGGCGGGCGAAGCGGCATGCGGCTCGGGTGGTTGCTGAGGCAAAAACTCGGGCGTGGGAGGAGTTTGGAGAGACCATGGAGAAAGACTTCCGTACGGCTTCGAGGCGATTCTGGTCCACCATCCGGCGTCTCAGGGGGGGGAAGCGGTGCAGCACCAACACTGTTTATAGTGGGGATGGTGTGCTGCTGACCTCTACTCGGGACGTTGTGGGCCGGTGGGCAGAGTACTTCGAAGACCTCCTCAATCCCACCAACATGCCTTCCATTGAGGAAGCGGAGCCTGGGGACTCTGGGTTGGGCTCTCCAATCTCTGGGGACGATGTCGCCGAGGTGGTTAAAAAGCTCCTCGGTGGCAAGGCCCCGGGGGTGGATGAGATCCGCCCGGAGTTCCTTAAGGCTCTGGATGTTGTAGGGTTGTATTGGTTGACGCGACTCTGCAATATCACAGTTCCCCTGGATTGGCAGACTGGGGTGGTGGTCCCCCTGTTCAAAAAGGGGGACCGGAGGGTGTGCTCCAATTACAGAGGGGTCACACTCTTAAGCCTCCCTGGCAAGGTCTATTCGGGGGTCCTGGAGAGGAGGGTCCGTCGGATAGTCGAACCTCGGATTCAGGAAGAGCAGTGTGGTTTTCGTCCTGGTCGTGGAACACTGGACCAGCTCTACACCCTCGGCAGGGTCCTGGAGGGTGCATGGGAGTTCGCCCAACCAGTCTACATGTGTTTTGTGGACTTGGAGAAGGCGTTCGACCGTGTCCCTCGGGGAGCCCTGTGGGGGGTTCTCCGGGAGTATGGGGTACCGGGCCCTTTGATACGGGCTGTCAGGTCCCTGTATGACCGGTGTCAGAGTCTGGTCCGCATTGCCGGCAGTAAGTCGGGCTCGTTTCCGGTGAGAGTTGGACTCCGCCAGGGCTGCCCTTTGTCACCGATTCTGTTCATCACTTTCATGGACAGAATTTCTAGGCGCAGCCAAGGTGTTGAGGGGATCCGATTTGGTGGCCTTGGGATCTCATCTCTGCTTTTTGCAGACGATGTGGTCCTTTTGGCTTCATCAGATCATGATCTGCAGCTCTTGCTGGAGCGGTTCGCAGCCGAGTGTGAAGCGGCCGGGATGGGGATCAGTGCCTCCAAATCCGAGGCCATGGTCTTGAGCCGGAAAAGGGTAGAGTGCCTTCTCCGGGTCAGGGGGGGTGTCCTGCCCCAAGTGGAGGAGTTCAAGTATCTCGGGATCTTGTTCACGAATGGGGGAAGAAGGGAATGGGAGATCGACAGGCGGATTGGCGCAGCGTCTGCTGTCAAGCGGGCGCTGTACCGGTCCGTCGTGGTGAAGAGAGAGCTGAGCCAAAAAGCGAAGCTCTCGATTTACCGGTCGATCTACGTTCCCACCCTCATCTATGGTCATGAGCTTTGGGTCATGACCGAAAGAACGAGATCGCGGATACAAGCGGCCGAAATGGGTTTTCTCCGTAGGGTGGCTGGGCTCTCCCTTAGAGATAGGGTGAGAAGCTCAGTCATCCGGGAGGGACTCAGAGTAGAGCCGCTGCTCCTTCACATCGAGAGGAGCCAGTTGAGGTGGCTCGGGCATCTGGTCAGGATGCCTCCTGGACGCCTCCCTGGTGAGGTGTTCCGGGCACGTCCCACCGGGAGGAGGCCCCGGGGAAGACCCAGGACACGCTGGAGGGACTATGTCTCTCGGCTGGCCTGGGAACGCCTCGGGATTCCCCCGGAAGAGCTGGAAGAAGTGGCCGGGGAGAGGGAAGTCTGTGCCTCCCTTCTGAAGCTGCTACCCCCGCGACCCGACCTCGGATAAGCGGAAGAAGATGGATGGATGGATGGATGGATGGATGGATGGTGACTTACTGTAATCGTTGTAGTTTACATTCTGGATTCTGTAGGAAACCACAGAGCTCCTTCACTCCAGAATCTTTCAGGTTGTTTCCTCTCAGCTCCAGTTCAGTCAGATGTGAGGGGTTAAAGTTCAGAGCTGAGGCCAGAGAAGAACAGCTGATCTCTGACAAACTGCATTTCTCCAATCTGAATAAAGAATAAAAGATGTGAGCTGAAGCCAACAGGATGCAGGTTAAAACTGAAATATGAACAAATTCATAATAAAAATGTAGAAAATTAATTTCACTGAATGTAAAAGTCCCAGAAACATGATGAACTGATGTTTAATATTTGATCCAGTAAAACTGGTTTCTAGGGTCCAAACCAGCAGAACCAGAACATGTTATTATGACGTGTTGTTAGAATTTTTCAGTCGGGCTTTCAGTGGTTCTGGTCGGGAATTAAAATGGACTTTAAGAACCAAAGTGACATCAGAGCCTGAGGAAAGTTAGATGGGAATCCCTTCAATGTGCAGCTGGAGGCAGGAGGTCAGAGGTCAGATTTTGATTTACAGAAACAGAAAGTTTGACCTGAATCACTTCAATGAATCGATCAATATTGGTATTGATTGATGTTAGCAGGACTCTGGACTAACTGGCTGTACATTACTCAGTATATAATATAAAGTCTGTTTTCCACAGCTGGAGACTTTCAGTCTGGAAAGTTTCTTCCTGAAAAGGCAAATATGCAGATTTGTCTGCACAAAACTGTTTGTGCACAAAAAGTTTAATTTCATGTTAAATGTGGTTGTAATGGGAGCAACTGGGATTCAACTGGGACCAAAGGTGAAGGAAGGACAGCGAGTGTTTAGGTCTGGTCCTAAAACCTTGAAATCAAAAGGACATCAGCCAGCAGGTCCTACTAACATCAGTAACTTATATGGAACCAACAGAAACAGAAACCAGCCGATCAACCCCAACAGTCAGAGGAGAATCCTCTTCTTGTCCTGCATTAACAGAGAAATGTCTGCAGGGACAAAAAGCTGCTTGTTGCTTTTCATAAAGACAAATCTGAGCCGGAGGCCAGGAGGCAGAAACTGGAGCTCAGAGTGTAAAGCTGAGAGCTGATAGTAAGAACGGAGCCAGTTCTCCACAGGAAACATTAAACTGCTTCATCTGGATCTGTCCCAAAACAGACTGGAACATCTCCACCATTCATTCACATCATTTCATTTATTTACCTCCATTTGGTTCAGCAGGCAAAACATTTTAAACTCAGAAAAAAGAAAAAAGAAAGTTCAATATTCTGAAAGTCTGAAATATGAAAATAATTCATTTAAATGGAAAAATGTTTGAGAAAAATATTCTGCCTTTTTGACAACAGGATGTGTTAAGGCAACTAAATTATGAATTAAAATAATTATTAATGTATCAGTGAATCATTTTGACAGAGAAAACAAACCTTAAAGTCTTGACTTTAGTGACTGAACTCTGCAGGATCTCACACAGAGGATTCAGTCCAGAGTCTGTAATGGTTCCCAGTATGTTGATCTCATTTATTTCCAGTTCTGTCAGATGTTGGTTGGACTTCAGAGCTGAGGCCAGAGAAGAACAGCTGATCTCTGACAAACTGCATTTCTCCAATCTGGATAAAGAATAAAAGATGTGAGCTGAAGCCAACAGGATGCAGGTTAAAACTGAAATATGAACAAATTAATAATAAAAATGTAGAAAATTAATTTCACTGAATGTAAAAGTCCCAGAAACATGATGAACTGATGTTTAATATTAATATTTAATATTTAAATAATACAGTATATATCAATAATATTTAATATTAATAATTTGGTTTAAAGAGATAAAACCAGCAGAACATGTTATTAAAATGTGTTATAATATTTCAGTCTGGTTCTTTGGACCTTCTACAAAGACTCTAAAAACTGACTAGAAATATTAAACTGTAGTTTAAAAATGGGTGTAAATATATATAATATAAAAGCAGGTTAGAGCTTGTAGTAGAAAAACCGATACCGATGTCTGAATTGTTATTCCGGTAGACACGTCTGGTTAATTTCCCTTAATCAGCTCATGCAGGTTTCTGGCACAAAGTGGGATAACCAGATGCAGCCAAAGGTCAGAACAAGGTGAAACCACCAAGAAGAAAAACAGTTTTTCTTTTACTGACGGCTGCTGAGTTTTTCCTGAACTCATATTGAGGCTCTGCTTCTCTGACTCTCAGGAACTGAGACTTTAATGCTGTTTGCCTTCAAATAAAGACATTTTGGACAAAGACTGACTTTTCTCCAACTTATTGAAACAGTTTTCTCTCATTTTTCCATCAAGAATTTCCACTACAAGCTATTTTTCATTTTTCATGGAGTAATTATATTTCATTTCCAGAACAGAGACACTAAAAGTGGGCCGAGGCTCAGAGGCTTCAGTCCTTGGTGTCACTGGGTCGACCTTTGCACCCTGTTGCTGTTTCATTACCACCTTCCTGTCAACCTACTGTGAAATAAAAACCACTGGAGACAAAAAAATCCCGTTTGTACAACCAAACAGTAACAATGGTCACACATGTGATGCCAGCATCGTCTATTGTTCCAGACGGTCATCTTTCCTCATCATTATTTGGTTTAGATGATGCTGTTATAATAATTTTGTCTTGTTGGTGTTTCTATAAAATACCACAGATCATCCAGGCTGCTAGCTGAGGAACATTTCACTCTGGATGTAAAGATGCGAGTCAGAAATGAGAAATAAAACAGTCTGACATCTGAATCTGCTCCAAACCAAACTCATTAATTTACATTACTTGACTTATTTTCCTTGTTTTTGTTCATCAGTTCAAAACATTGTGGACTGGTGATTCAATATTCAATATTCTGAAAGTCTGAAACAAGAAAATAATTCATTTACATGCTAAAATATTTTAGAAATTATACTCTAAAAGCAGCCTGTTTAACTGTCACAGAAACTATATTAGAACAAAATTATTAATTAAACCAAGTATTAAAGTATTGAATGGTTTTATTGGATAAACAGAGAAAACAAACCTCAGGATCTCCAGATTACAGACTGAACTCTTCAGGCCTTCACACAGACGCTCCAGTACAGAGTTTCCCAGTTCGTCTCTTATTTCCAGTTCAGTCAGATGAGGATTGGACTTCAGAGCTGAAGCCACAACTTCACCTTCAGCATCAGAGAGTTTAATGCCACCAAGTCTGATTAGAGAAGAAATAAAGTCAGTTCTACTTAAATTTATATTATTCAAATAAACACAATTAAAATATAATAACAGTGATGTCATCATCTGATCTTCAGTTTGACCGGATTGAGATTCTCTGTGGTTCATGATTAAACTGGTGGTTCTGGTTCTGGTCCGGCTGCAGACCTGCTGTGTCTCTGGTTCTGTTCAAAGCTCCATTTAACCACAATGATGAAGACAGAAGCTGAGCAACAGGTTCAATTTGTTCAGACTTCATGTTCACAGAACAACACTGAAGGTTTTAGCGACGGCCATCTTGGCTTCCTGTTAGCAAACCTTCCTGTTAGCAAACCTTCCTGTTTCTTCATGTTGAACTCTGACTGCTACAGCAACAATCTGGATCAGAAACTCATTGGAATAATTTTTACTCAGGAACTGATCAGATCTAATTCCTCAGCATTCCATCATGGTGGGATCTTTAACTGAAAGGTTTCTCTTTTCTTCAACAGTTTCAATTAGTTTTACAGGTTTTTGCTTTCCTCTGCAGTTTCTGCCCTTTTCTTACATTTCTGAAATTCTTCTGCAGTTGATTTCAAATGCTTCTGCAATCATCACCAAAAACATTCAGCAGACAGCATTCACACTGCATTTTCACAGGACATGCATATTATTTTAGTTTAGAAATTATTTTTCAATATTGATAGTTGGAGTCAGTGAAGGAACTGCCTTGGAGCAAAACCGAAAAATAAATCTGACTAAAAGTCTAAACACCTGGACAATACAGCATGGCCAGCTCTGAGCCGAGACGTTCCCTCATCAACACCTGCTGAACAGAAGAAAAGACATCAAGCTGCTGGAACCGACAGAATTCCTCCTTCCTTCACCCCAATACCAAGAACTAATCAGCCATAACACATCCCGTCAAGTGTCCAACTGGAAACCCACTAAACTCCACTGAAGAGGTGTTTAAAGTCTCAAATGTGTAACTTTTTGATTGGATTTTTCATACAAAACAGATTTTCTACAGTTCAAAGTTTTCTATTAATTTTAGTGGAGCATGAAAACTGATAAAGTGAGTATTTTTAAAAGACCAAAATCTAAAAACCAAAAGCTGCAGCAGAGCTGTCCTGAATGAGCTGAACATTTAGATGTTTGAATGGTTGAAATTGTCTAAAGGATGAAGGAAAAAGTCAAAGGCCAAAAATCATCAAGAAACTTGAAGAATGAATGATAAACAGGAGGACAATAGTGCTGAATCAGCATTCGCACCATGAAAACATCTGGACTCACCGAGCCTTTCTGCAGTTCCTCACAGCTGGAATCAGTCTCAGTCGCCCCGATTCTGATGTATTGTACTTTTCCAGGTCCAACTCATCCAGAACCTCTGACATCTGCAGCATGAAGCCCAGAGCTGAGCACTGGATCATAGATAGATTCTTCTTTGATCTGTTTGGAGATTTCAGGAACTGCTGAATCTCCTGATCAACTGAGAGATCTTTCATCTCCAATAGACAGTGGAAGATGTTGATGTTTCTATCAGGGGACGCCTTTATTCTTCCCATCTTCAGATTATTGATGATTTTCTTGATGGTTCCTGGACTGTTTTCTGTCTGACCCAGCAGGTCTCCTAAAAGTCTCTGGTTGGACTCCACAGTGAGGCCATGAAGGAAACGAACAAACAGATCCAGGTGGCCATTTTTACTTCTCAGAGATTTCTCCATGGCTTTTTTCATAAAGTCCTCCAGAGATGTTTCATTGTATTTTTTTTCCAGGAACTTCTTCACCACCTCTGAGTTCGTATTGGTGAAACAGTGGAACATGTAGACTGCAGCCAGAAACTCCTGGATGGTCAGATGAACAAAGCAGTAGACTGGTTTCTGGAAGATCAGATTCTCTCTTTTGAAGATCTCTGTACAAACTCCTGAGTACACTGAGGCCTCTGTGACATCCAGACCACACTGCTCCAGGTCTTCTTGGTAGAACATGATGTTTCCTTTCTCCAGATGTTCAAACGCCAGCCTCCCCAGCTTCAGAAGAACTTCCTTGTCAGCCTCCATCAGCTCCTGTGGACTTGTCTCATGTCCTCCATGGTACTTGTTCTTCTTCCTCTTTGTCTGGACCAGCAGGAAGTGGGAGTACATGTCAGTCATGGTCTTGGGTAGCTCTCCTCTCTGCTCTGAGGTCAACCTGTTCTCCAGAACTGTAGCAGTGATCCAGCAGAACACTGGGATTCCACACATGGTGTGGAGGCTCCTGGAGGTCTTGATGTGGGAGATGATTCTGCTGGACAGCTCTTCATCACTGAACCTCTTCCTGAAGTACTCCTCCTTCTGGGTGTCAGTGAAGCCTCGTACTTCTGTTACCCTGGAAACACATGAAGGAGGGATCTGATTGGCTGCTGCAGGTCTGGTAGTTATCCAGATGAGAGCCGAGGGAAGCAGGTTCCCCTTGATGAGGTTTGTCAGCAGAACGTTGACTGATGACTTCTGTGTGACGTCAGAAACCAGCTGACTGTTGTTGAAGTCCAGTGAAAGTCTGCTTTCATCCAGGCCATCAAAGATGAAGAGAAGTTTGCAGACAGCCAGTTGCTCTGCTGGGAGCTTCTGGAGGGTTGGATGGAAAACATGGAGCAGCGTGAGAAGACTGTGCTGCTCATCTCTGACCAAGTTCAGCTCCCTGAACGAAAGCAGAACCAACACACTGACATCTTGGTTCTCCAAGCCCTCTGCCCAGTCCAGAGTGAACTTCTGAACTGAGAAGGTTTTTCCAACACCAGCGACGCCGTTAGTCAGAACCACTCTGATGGCTCCATGATGATCAGGGAAGGATTTAAAGATGTCATGGCACCTGATTGGAGAGTCATGGAGGTTCTGGATCTTGGAAGCTCTCTCCAGCTGCTTCACCTCATGTTGGGTATTAACCTCTTCACTTTGTCCCTCTGTGATATAGAGATCAGTGTAGATCCTGTTGAGGAGGGTTCTACTTCCTGTTTCATCACTTCCTTCAGTAACACATTCACATCTCCTCCTCAGACTGATCTTATGTTCCTGTAGAATCTCCTGCAGATGATCATCTGCTGAAACACAGAAAAGACAACTAAAGTAAAAAACATGATTTATTGTGATTAAGTTGGAACCAAACCATGTGGAACATTAGGAGGTGTTATCATTATAAGGTCTCTGACTTCACAGGATGTGATGCTAAACAATCGGATCCATCCACAGAACCAGAACCTTGTTCTATTGTCAGGTAGCAGATTTCTTTTTTTTTTTTTTATACTTTATTTTTGATCAGATTTTTATACATGGCAAAATACAACCACAATACAAAAAAGGAGAGGAAATAATAGTAATACTAAAATAAAATTTAAAAAAATCACAAGTACAATGAACAGCATACAGAACTGAAAGGTCATCAAGGGAGGGGGACAGCAATACAACACACACAAAATAAAATTAAATTACGGACAGATTTCAGGTGAACAGGTTACAATGTATGTAGAGATCCATGAAGAGTCCAACAGGTGAGAGTTTCTTTGCATTGTTACCAAGTCCTGCAAAACTGTACAGCGCCAAACCTCAATTACCACCCCGAATAATTAATTAATGATACTCAACTTGCTTTAGATTTCCTATAAATTAACCATTTCAACCAATATTTTTGAATTTTGTTTTCCTGGAGTCTTATGGAGAAGGTAAGCATTTCCATTTCACGTATTTCTTCTACAGTGGCTGACCAGTCACACACTGTCGGTGGGCTTCCACTAAGCCACTTTCTTGTTATTGATTTCTTTCCTGCTATCAGTAGTATTTTCAGAAGGTACTTATAGAATAGAATAGAATAGAATTCAACTTTATTGTCATTGCACTGTCACAAGTACAAGCAACAAGATGTAGTTTGCATCTATCCAGAAGTGCTCTACGAGATATAAATATTTATTTACAGATGTACAAGACTATGTATGTATGGACTATAAGGGGTTATAGCAAGAGATATAGATATTGTGTATAAATATAAATATGGGAGCTATATGCACAGATTATACAGAATACACAAGAATGTTAGGGAATGGATTATAGATAAATAATGGCAGATAAAATGTACAGGTTGTATGTGTGTGTGAGAAAACAGTCGGTGATGTGTGTGTGTGTGTGTGAGGATAGTCCATGTGTTATTGTTGTATGAGAGGATAGGGGAGTACAGTCCTTATAGTTTATGTTTTATGTCAGGAGGCGTTCAAAAGCGTGACAGCTGTGGGGAAGAAGCTGTTCCGGTGCCTGGTGGTTCTGGTCCGTAGGCTTCTGTAGCGCCTCCCAGAGGGCAGGAGGGAAAAGAGTGTGTATGCTGGGTGAGTGGAGTCCTTTGTGATTTTCCCGGCCCTTTCCAAACACCGCTTCCTGTAGATGTCCTTGATGGCAGGGAGCGGTGCCCCGGCGATATACTGGGCAGTTTTCACCACCCTCTGCAGCGCCTGCCGGTCGGAGACAGAGCAGTTCCCGTACCAAGCTGTAATACAGTTGGTGAGGATGCTCTCAATGGTGCAGCGGTAGAAGTTCGTGAGGATCTCTGAGGACAGGTGGTTCTTCCTCAGGGTCCTCATGAAGAAGAGGCGCTGATGCGCCTTCTTAATGAGTTTGGAGCAGCTGGTCGTCCAAGTCAGGTCCTCGGAGATGTGGACTCCCAGGAACTTAAAGGTGTCCACACGCTCCACCACTGTCCCCTTAATGTGGATGGGTGGATGTGGGTCAGCGTTCCTCCTGAAGTCCACGATAAGCTCCTTGGTCTTCTCGGTGTTCAGCTGCAGGTTGTTTTTGTCGCACCACTCAGCCAGACGGTCTACCTCCTCCCTGTAAGCGGCCTCGTCATTATCTCTGATGAGGCCAATCACCGTGGTGTCGTCTGCGAACTTGATGATGGCGTTAGAGCCATGGACAGGTCTGCAGTCGTAGGTGAAGAGGGAGTAGAGGAAGGGACTCATCACACAGCCTTGTGGCACTCCGGTGTTTATGATGATGGTGGATGAGAAGTGGTTGTCCAGCCGGACATGTTGAGGTCGACTGGTCAGGAAGTCGAGCAACCAGTTACACATGAGTGGACTGATGCCGAGGTCTGTGAGTTTGGTAATGAGTTGTGATGGGATGACAGTGTTGAATGCTGAACTAAAATCTAAGAACAGCAGTCTGGCGTAAGTGTTCTTACTGTCCAGGTGAGAAAGGACAGAGTGCAGCACTATAGAGACTGCGTCCTCTGTGCTCCTGTTCTGCCTGTATGCAAATTGGTGGGGGTCTAGTGTGGGGGGAGACAGGATCTGAGGTGTGCTAGGACCAGCCGCTCCAAGCACTTGGTAATGATGGGGGTAAGGGCTACCGGGCGGTAGTCATTGAGTCTGGTTGGGTTGGGATTCTTGGGGATTGGGACGATGGAAGTAGACTTGAAGCAGGTCGGGACAGGTTGAAGATGTCCGTCAGCACTCCTGCCACTTATCTTGAGTGTTGAGTTCATTTGGTAAATTACTTAAATATATAATTTTAAAATTGTGCTCAATTTCAAAACCAAGAATTACTCTTATCTCTTTGACTACCTTTAGCCAGTAGGAGTGAATCAATGGGCAGCCCCAGAAAATATGAAAGAGGTCAGCCATCATATTGTTACATCGTCTCCAAAGCCCAGATTCAGCTCTTCCGGTCTGAGAAAATGTTCTTTTGGGGGTTATAAAAAACCTAACAATATTCTTCCATGAAAATTCCCTCCAGTGTCCTGAGCTGGTGGTGGTGGAGTTTGTTTGACAAATGTTGAGCCACTCGTCCTCCGTCAGCGTTAGCTTAGCCTCCTTTTCCCATGTATTTTTAATAAATAATGTAGATGTTTTTTTATTATTTTCTAAGCACACATATAGTTTGGACAGCCTCTTCTTATAAGATTTACCTTTATAAGCATCAATAAAGATATTAGTGAGGTCCTGATCATTTTTTCCAATATTTTAATGTTCTTATTAAAGTGGTGCCTGAGCTGCAGGTATCTGAAAAAGTCTCGTTTGTCAAGGTCAAATTTTTCCTGCAGTTGTTGGAAACTTTCCAGATCAGCTCCAGAAGAAATCACGCAGTGTGATGTCATGTCTTTTCTGGTTAGTTGATTGAATTTTGAGTCAAGTTGTGCTGGTACAAAATCCTTATCATGCTCAATCCAACTTAATAACCTCGTTTTCCTCTCTAAAAGTGGAAAACTCTCTAAACCAGATGCTAAGAGAGACTTTTGTGGAAACACTCAACTCACCTGCATCTATAGTCTCCAGGTTTTATCCCCCAGCAGAGCTTGTATGGGTTTCAGTTTGACTTAATTCTAGTTCTTTCCATTTTGCTTCATAATCCTCTTCACACCAGTAAACCGCGAATTGCAGTTGTGCTGCTCTGTAATAATTTTCCAAACAGAGGAGAGACATTCCTCCTTCATCTCTTGGTAATTGTAACGTTTTATCGCAGACCCTCGGTTTCTTATTCTGCCATATAAACCTGGAGATGATCCGGTTCCATCGTTAAATTGCTTGGTAGGAATTTCTACTGATAAAGATTGAAAAAGGAACAACAGTTGAGGTAAAATGATCATTTTTATGATTTCTATTCGGTTGTACAAATCGAGCGTCAGGGGAGCCCATTTGTCCAGGTTATTTTTAACTTTATTAGTTATAGTACCATAATTTGCTTTGTATATTTTGATTAAATTTTTAGTAATATTAACACCTAAATATTTCATGGTTCTTGTTTTCCAATTAAATTTGAACCGATTACTTATATCCTCTCTTGGTGAGTAGTTAAAGCACAGGGTCTGAGTTTTTCTAATATTTCATTTATAACCTGAATAAAGTCCAAATTGGTAGAGGCAGGACACGAGGTTAGGTAGACTGGCATCTGGGTCAGATAGGGTCACCAGGACATCATCGGCGTATAGACATGATTTTTATTCTTTTCCCTTAAATATGATTCCCTTAATTTCTGGGTCTTCCCTAATTTTGTGAGCAAGTGGCTCTATAAAAAGTGCGAAGAGAATTGGGCTCAGAGGACATCCTGGTTCCAGAGGAATTGTACCTTAAAGGCCTCCATGTATTTTGATCTGGGCTACTGGCGAATTGTATATTGATTTTAAACCCTTTATGATTGTATTATTAAAGCCAAACCTCTGCAGAACCAGATATAAGTATTCCCATCGTACAGAGTCAAAGGCTTTTTCAGCATCGAAACTGATTGCTTAAGATTTCAGATTATTTCTGCTCATAATGTGGAACCAGCGTAACGCTCGCCTCACATTACCCTGTGAACGTCTATTTTTGATAAATCCGTCTGGTCTGTATCAATCAGTTCGGGGATAATATTTTCTAGTCTACTGACAATTATTGAAGTGAATATTTTATAATCAATGTTCAAGACTGAAATGGGCCGGTATGAGCTACACTCACTTTTATCCTTTCCTGGTTTTGGTATAACGGATATTATTGCTTGTTTCCAGGATGGTGGAGTCTCCCCTCCTTTAAGCAAATGATTAAAACATTTTAACAGCAAAGGTGTTACAGATCTCCTAAAGATTTTATATCATTCAGCTGGTAATCCGTCTCCTCCTGGTGACTTACTAGCTTTCAGTTTTGAGATGGCTTTATCGAGCTCTGCTGGTGTTATATCTGCAGATAACCACTTATTTTGCTCATTGCCAATTGAGGGAAGATCCAAAGAATCTAGAAACTGTTTTACTGAGGGTAGCTCAGTTAATTCAGGTTGACTATATAAGTTCCTGTAGTATATTTCAAATGATTTATGTATTTCGTCTGGGGAGAAACACATCTGGTTGGAAATGGGGTTTTTAATTTTAAAGATGGATCTGTCAAGTTGTTGTTGTTTTAGTCGCCAGGCTAATATTTTTTTCACTTGAGGTCCATTTTCATAGTAAGTTTGTTTAATATATTTGAGATTAAGTATCACTTTGTCGTTGAGCTTCCGATTTAGGTCGACTTTTATTGCAGCTATTTGCTGTAGTAGAGTAGGGTCTTTGGTTTCAATATGTTTCTGCTCTAAAATGTTTAGTTGTTTAGTCAGGTCATTGAATTGCTCAGATTTTTCTTTTTTCTTCCTTGATGCCCACATTATAATTTTTCCACGCAGTACTGCTTTTGCCGCATCCCATAATATACTCGGAGACATTTCTTCGCTGTTATTAAATTCAACATATTCTGTAAATTCCTTGTTAATGAATTCCTCAAATTTGTTATCGTTCAACAGAGCTGTGTTAAGTCTCCATATTGTTGTCTTAGGGTGAGAATCTAAATGTAGTTTCAAGTATACCCCAGAGTGATCCGACACATCCCTAGTACCAATAGTACAGTCTAGGACCCTGTATCTGTCTGCTCTAAATAGAAAAAAATAATCAATTCTTGAGTAAACGCCATGAGGGTGGGAGAAAAAGGTGAACTCTTTAGCCAATGGGTGGCATTCCCTCCAGACATCCAATAAGCCAATCCTTTTAATCATTTTGTTTATATACAGGGATTCTGAGTTGATTTTTTTTAAAGGGTTTGAAGAATCCAGGGAAGGATCCAGTTGTGCATTCCAGTCCCCTCCACATATCAACACGCCAGATGTTTCAGTCAATATAAGATCAAATATTCTATCAATAAATGTTTTGTCATGTCCTGGAGGCCTATATATGTTAAATAAAGTTACTTCGTTTGAGTCTAGTGTTCCCCTCACCAAAACGAAACGGCCTTCTTTGTCTGTAATTTGTTTGGATACCTGGAAGTCCACATTATTTGCAATTAATATTGCCACGCCCCTAGTGTTTCCATTTGAGTGGGAGGAATAAAATGTCTTTTTAAACTCCATTTTTAAAAATTTTTCATGATTCTGTTTTGTTAAATGGGTTTCTTGCCAGAAGATAATTTGTTGTTCTCTCTTCATCTTAGCTATGAGCTTTCCTCTTTTAATTGGATTCTGTAACCCGTGCACATTAATAGTTATAAATTCATATTGCTGTTGGAGCATAAATCTTTAAATGGATAAATCCCACCTTCCTGTCATGGCGGAGAACAGGAATTTGAACTTTTCATGATATGTACGTATATTGAAATACTTTTGCCTCATTCCAACAAATCTCTGAAAAGTTTGATATCCCGCGCCATCATTTTTTTAGATACTTGCAAGTGCGCAGCTTTGTCCGCTCTACTTATTAAAATTTTCCCAACCTTCCCAAAGATTCACCTTTAGACATTTTTCTAAAACCTACTGTCAAATTGAAAGGAGTCATATCTTTTATTTACAATCAAATCACGCTTCTACGCCCACAAACCCTGAATTCCTATAGATCACTTTGGGAGGAAGACCTTGGACAAACCATTTCAGAGGATCTTTGGACACTAATCATTGGTGCATAAGTCCTCTATTTGTGCCAGACATAATTTAATTCAATGCAAACTTGTGTATCGCACTTATTATACTAAAGCATGTCTGGCCAAGTTTTACACCAACGTTTCTCCTGCCTGCGATAGATGCCAACATTCTCCAGCCAATGTGATCCACACTATCTGGCTTTGCCCTCAGCTTTCTAACTATTGGTCCAAAGTTTTTGCTATTCTGTCGGATATTTTTGACAAGAAATTGGAGCTTGACCCCTTGACTGCTTTGTTTGGAGTTGAACCTCCACAGTCCACCCTGTCCTCCTTTCAGATATCCTCCTTGGCTTTCTTGACTTTTTTGGCACGGAGAGTGATTATAATAAAATGGAAGTCGCCTCAACCTCCATCATATACCCACTGGCTTCGAGATACACTGTATTTCATTAAACTTGAGAAAATCCGTTTTACTTTAAGAGGCTCTTCTACGAGATTTTTGGGTTTGTGGAGCCCCTTATTAAGAACCCTTAGAAAGATTAATTTCCCTAATATTCCAGACTGATAAGGTGGTACGTATGTAGCTGATGTTTATTATTCTTATCAATATTTCTTTTTCTTTCATCTTCTTTCCTGAAGAAAGAAGTTAACAGAACATTAACAGAAGTATCATCTGGCACCTGATTTTTTATTTTTTTCTTTCTCGTTTTTCGAGTGTGTGTTTGTATGGGTTGAGGGAAAGAAATTTACATATATTTAGTACTGTGGTCCTTTTTTATTTTGTTTATCTTATGATGTATCTGTTTCTGTCCGCTAACGCAATATGTTTACTTTGACTTGATCCATTTTATGTATTTTGTGTAAGTGTATATATGTGGGTATAATTGGGCTTGTTCTAGCACAATTATGTTTGTATTTAAATGTACACTGTAACTATATAACTATTGCATTGCCTTTACACTGTACCTCATGTTAAAGCATAAATAAATTTTGGAAAAAAATAAATAAATAAATAAATGGATAAATCCCTCTAACTTACACATCCAAGGTGACCTTAATAATAAAACATTTGTAAAAATCAAAAACAAAGAACCTGAAACTTGAAAACATACTAAAGGAACGACTTCCAAAACAAAATGACTCATTAAGGAGTCCTGGGTGGAGAGAAAAATCCCCATGAGACTCTCTCCATGGGGGGTCTCTTCATGGGGGGTCTCTCCAAAGAAAAACTGACATAGCTCGGTATGAGTTTAACTCAGTGCACAATCAGAGCCTTTAAACCGGCTCCCAAAACTACGGTCATGTGTTATCTATTATTTTATTTTTTTTATCAGTAATGTATTTCTAGTTAACATTAGCGAAAGTTGAATGAAGGGATATTATAATGATGTCTGACAGTGTCTCAGTTCTTAGTCCACGCGCTGGATCAGATCACTGATTGCTTATCTTGCCGCATGGCTTTACCGAGCGGCGCTTAACTTGGAGAAGCAGCAGCGTCTCCAGCCTCATGGCGAAATCCGCTGAGTTTTTTCCGTGCTCTCTCTCCGTGTGCATCGGAGCTCCGTCGTTTGGCCTCCGCCATCACCCAGGACAGTCTGTCCAGTTTCTCCATCGGCGCTGCCGTGGGAGAACCATCGTTGCTATTGCCGTCGGGAGTGAGACCTCTCTTTCGCAGGTCCTTCATGGCCTCCGCCGCGCTGCTATACGTGACCGGTGACCGTCAAAAAACACTCGGAGCTTCGCTGGCTGCGGGGTTTGGAAACGGAGACCTTTTTCTTTCAGAAGTTTTCTGATAGGGGCGTAAGCTTTCATCTTCTTTTGGGTCTCTGTCGGGTAGTCCTGGTCGAAATAGACCCGCTGCTGGTTGAGGTGTACCTCTCTTTTCTTCCACGCGGCGCGAAGGACCAAATCCCTGGTTCTGAATGCCAGAAAGGCGATCACCACGGAGCGGGGGCTCGCATTCTGCGGCGGTTGGGGCAGCGTTGTATAGCTAGATCCGTATCCTGGAGTGACAGCTCAGCCTTAATGAAACCTTCCATAAACTCCAACAAATTGTCTCCCTCTGTGTCCTCCGAAATCCCGTACACACGGATGTTGTTTCTGCGTGAGCGTGCTTCTAAATCAGTCAGTTTGGCTTGAATTTTATCTTGGTTGCTTATAGTTTGAGACAGCACCTCTTTCGCCGCCGCGGTCCACTCCTCCATTTCTGCCACACGTTTTAACGACTCCTCGTTCTCTTCTGGTTCTCTTTTATGTCCGACACGATTTCGTTTAGTCTTCCATTAATCTCTTCTTGAAAACGTCTTAAATCTCTCTTCATGTCGGCGGAGAAGTCGTCACGAAAGCAGCTCAGCTCTTCCTTCACATCTGCCCGGATAGCTCCGATCTCTTTGTGGATAGCTCCGATGCTAGCCTGAAGCCCTTCCATAGCCACGTGCTGGTCAGATTCGCCTTCGTCAAACAGTGTTTTAAAAGTTCTCTGTCTGTTTTGATTTATCGTTACTTTTTGATGCCTTTCCCCTTTTCATCATAAAATAATCGATTTTAGAGGGTTAATTCAGCTCTGGCAAAGGGGAATTAGACGACCGAGTTGGGAGCTCTGGTTCAATGCGTCTGCTCACCTCAGCGCCATAACCGGAAGTCAGATTTCTTTTTTGTGTTTTTTCCCCCATTCACTGTAATGATCTGATTCATAAAGCAGATGAGATGAATAAATGCTGACAGAAACACATTAAATGCAGCAACTTTACGTAACATAAACTCTTCATGTCACCATGTCCTCATTTTGATGTTTCTATCTGACTATGCATCTGATTTGGCCATTTAGAAGTAAAACATTTTTATAATTATTACATTTTGCACATAAATATGTAAACTATAATCTGAGATTTATTGTCAGAGTAAATCAAACTTTAAATCAAACCCAGCAGGTTGTTGGGATGAACACATTTGATCCATTTACAGCTGGAAACAGATTTAGCTGAAATAATTGATCACTGAAAGACTTTAAAACCTTGAATGTCCAAATCCCAACTAAAGACATTAAATTGGTCCAACAGACGACAGAAGGAAGCTCTGATTGGAGGTGTTCAGTCTCACCTGGAGCACAGCTGCTCTGATTGGCTGTCAGCAGTCCAGCTCCTGTTCTGGTTTTTTTCCCACACTGGGGGCAGGAGGAGGGTCCAGACTGGTCCCAGTAGAACCTGATGCACTGTCTGCAGAACCAGTGACCACAGCTGGTAGATACCGGATCCATCAGAACCTTCTGACACAAAGCACAGCAGGACGGCTGCTCCTCCTCACCAACGCTGCTCCTCTTCCTCCCTCTGTGAAGACATTTCTTCATGAAATAGTTCACTAACAGTGAAGATGAAGATGTTCATGAAGGTACAACACAACAAGTAAAATAATAATAATTGGAGATATAATCAGTATTTATTATTTTGGGAATGAGACACAGCGCTGTCAATCAACCTCATGTAAAGACAACCATTGATCTGCCTACATCAGTGGCCATGCTAACTAGCATTAGCATTCATGACAGACTCTGCAGCATAGCAGAGGATAAGTAAAGGAGTGGAAGATGGGGATGAGCAGCACCACATTAAGGGTGACTGACAGCTGTAAGACCCGCCTCCTGTGTCTGATTGGTTGTTTCTAGTTAGCACTGGGAGAAGGAGGAGATCGATTTTTTTCTATCGCATGCTGTCATAACATACTGACAGTTTTAACAAAAATGTAAAAAAAAAATCTTTCTAAAAGTTAAATACCCTCCTAACAGCGAAGAAAAAAAGTGTCTTCCAGTTTCTGTATTTATTTCCTACCTATTTAGGGCAAAATGAACATCTTACCATTTTATTAGATTTATTTTTTATTTAAATTTCACAGCATGTCCATAATAGTGGACATCAGGATGATTTCAGTCTAAATTATGATGGAGTTAATAATGGCTACAGATTAGTAATTAATGAATCACATTAACCAAAAAAGAGGCCAAATTTGAAAAGTAAATTTAATAACCAGAAATTATCCATTTCTGGTCGACGTCTATTGTTTGTTACTTGATATGAAAACCACAAATGGCTGCAAACTGCAGGGGGTCCCTAAACACTATTGCCCAAGAAATTAAGACTTCAGTTATTTTTACTTATTTAATTTTTTTGTTTTTTTATTTAATTTGAACATAATAGAATTATAAAATCACACACATGAACAAGGACTTTCTTTAAAATATCAGCCACATGCCTGTCTTGGCTTTCCCAGAGTCATAATCTTCTGGGCTAAAACATCAAAAGTTCCAGTTATTAGCAGGAAAATGATGAGGAATAATTTCTACAAACTTCTCAAAAGGTCTTCCAGAAACTGGAACCATTATTTTGAACCAAAGAATACCAAAGTCACACCAGTTACTGGATAATAGGCCACTGTGAACAGAAAGGAGAGTCTTAGCTGACTGTCACAAAGTGGTTTGACGATAAACTTGTGGTCATGGCCTCCACCATTTATGGGAAAGATCTAAACGATATTTGCAGTCGATGGTCAAACAAAGAAAAAGCTCGTGTCCAGGTGTGACAACCAGAAGTGATGACACCTGGCGTAGACCTTTATGACCAAATGTTGAGCTTTAATCCCATGTCAACCAGAACCAAGAAATGGACATTGTCATCACAAATGCCTGGCCCTGAGGGCCAGTGTCCTGCAACTCTTAGATGTCTCCCTGGTCCAACACACTTCAATCAAGTAGCTGAATCACCTCCTAAGAGCAGTCAGGTTCTCCAGAGTCCTGCTAATGACATCATTATTTGACTCAGGCGTGTTCCAGTAGAGACACATCTAAAAGTTGTAGGACACCGGCCCTCGAGGCCTGGAGTTGCCCACTTCTGCCCTAGGCCTAGACAAACATACAAGTTAATCCAGGCCCACCAAGCCCAGCGACTTTCCTGCTGTCTCTCTGGCTCTCTCTAGTTCACACTAAACGAACCGTTTTGAACTTCAGGCACATCTGGTTTATATTCAGATTCCACGTGGAGCCGCGTTTTGAGCGTCTAGTGCAGCGCGATTTGAACCGTGTGGAGCGTTTTTATGACGCTGATTTGAATGTAAATCAGACGCACCTGATGCTAAAAACGTCTTTGGTGTGAACGCACCAGAAGTGCACACGCATCAAACTTGAAGCGCCAGACGTGTTTTTGACACGTGTAACACGTTTGGTGTGAACAAACCATGAGTCTGTCTCTTCATCAGATTGACCTGGATCTTGTTTTTCTCCTTCTTCATCCTCTTCCCCTATCAATCCTTTCAGTTTCACTTCTATCTCCTACAACAATGCGGAGTCATTAAATACATCTAAATAGTCCTGGTGTCCACTACAATTGATGTTCATAATGTTTGACAGCAGACAGGAGCTTCTAGACATTTGGACTCAAAACTCCAACAGTTTTATCACTGATCTCTGACTCATCCCAGAGATCTCCAGAACAAAGGAGGCTGCGAGCATATCCAGCCGCGCAGATACGCACGAAGACGGCCCGGGAACGTAAACAAAGGTAGGGTAGGCGTGGAAGGCTATGAGCTAAGCTAAAAAGGATTCCATTTAAATATTCATAATGCCACCCACTGCAACTTAAAGATATTACAAAAAACACCTCTAATAATAACAGACGACTTACCTTTGGTCTGGGAATCCAGGATGATTACTGAAGCCTACAGGAAGATCCATGGATCGGTCACTCTTCATAGAAACGCCGCTGGGTGATGGAGAGGCTGCTCTGTTCTCCTCTGGATTCATCCTCAGGTTCCTCTGGTGTGAAGCCAATCTGAGACAGAACCAGAGATGTTTTAGGGTCTCTGTCACTTTAAATCCAAACTAGCAGTTGCTGGACACGCCCCCAACGCAGCATTTACACTGGTACAGGAAAATGGCTGCAAACACATGCACAACTGTCCATGTTTGGAAAGCAAAAGAAGAGCCTCCTGCACCACCAACAGGATGCAGCAAGTGGTTTCTGGATGGCAAGTCAAAAACAAAACTCTTTTCTTTTTCAGCAGCCATTGTGCAGCAGAAAACCCAGCTGACCAAACATGCTGGAGATGAGCTCAGGATGCTAGCTAACACACTAGGTTTTGGTTAGGTTGTTAGGTAAAGTGCTTTGCATAACTAAATCTTCTTGCTAATGCGCATAGTTTTGCTCAAGTTGCTAGCTAACGCGGTATGTTTTGCTTACGTTGCTAGCTAACGCACAAGGTTTTGCTTAGGCTTCTAGCTAACGCTTTAGGTTTTGCATAGGCTTGTAGCTATCGCGCTTAGTTTTGCTTACGTTGCTTGCTAACGCACACGGTTTTGCTTTGGTTTCTAGCTAACGCACTAGGTTTTGCTTAGGTTGTTAGCTAATGCGCTCAGCATTACTTAAGCTGCTAGAATTCGCGCTGGGTTTTGTTTAGGTTGCTAGTTAACGCGCTGGGCATTACTTCACCTGCTGTCTAATGTGCTATGGTTTGCTTAGGATGCTAGCTAATGCACTAGGTTTTGTTTAGGTTGCTAGCTGACGCGCTCGGCATTACTTAACCTGCTAGCTAATGTGCTAGGTTTTGCTTAGGTTGCCAACTAACGCACTAGGTTTTGGTTATTTTGCTAGCTAGCGCACTGGGCATTGCTTAGATTGCTTGCTAGCATGCTAAGCTTTACTGGGGTTGCTCGATAACGCTCTGGGCTTTACTCGGGTGCTAATAAACACGTGTTTCACTTAGACTGCTAGCTAACGCGCCGAACTTCGCTTAGACCGCCTGCTAAAAAGCTAGGCTTTACTGGGGTTGCTAAGCAACATTCATTGCCTGCTGATTTGTACGCTACATTCTGGAAGGATTTGAAACGGCTCATTTTCCAGATACCAAAAACATTAACTTGCAGCTTATAAACAGCTGAGTTGTGTTTTTAAGTGCTTGGGTTGTTTTTAATAGACATAGAAACACAAATGGAAGTAGAAAGTGCGAAAAATGTGAATTTTGCATAAAAGTCCCGTTTAAAGGCGAATGCTCATCAGGAGCAGTCTGACACATGACTAAATGAAACAAGCTTTGCAACGTTTCACTGATTTATCTTTTTCTTTGAGAGCATTTTCATTTATGTTGATGCTGCATTTTTGGGCAAATGCAAATATTTCTGGTTAACAGACGACTTACCTTTGGTCTGGGAATCCAGGATGATTACTGAAGTACAAAGGAAGATCTCTGGATCGGTCACTCTTCATAGAAACGCCGCTGGGTGATGGAGCAGCTGCTCTGTTCTCCTCTGGATTCATCCTCAGGTTCCTCTGCTGGGAAGCCAATCTGAGACGGAACCAGAGATGTTTTAGGGTCTCTGTCACTTTAAATCCAAACTAGCAGTTGCTGGACACGCCCCCAACGCAGCATTTACGCAGCCATTTTCCTGTACCAGTGTACAGGAAAATGGCTGCAAACACATGCGCAACTGTCCATGTTTGGAAAGCAAAAGAAGAGCCTCCTGCACCACCAACAGGATGCAGCAAGTGGTTTCTGGATGGCAAGTCAAAAACAAAACTCTTTTCTTTTTCAGCAGCCATTGTGCAGCAGAAAACCCAGCTGACCAAACATGCTGGAGATGAGCTCAGGATGCTAGCTAACACACTAGGTTTTGGTTAGGTTGCTAGCTAACGTGCTGGGCTTTACTAAATTTTCTTGCTATCGTGCTTAGTTTTGCTCAAGTTGCTAGCTAAAGCACTAGGTTTTGCTTAAGTTCATTCATAAAATTCATAAAACTGTAACTGCAGTGAAACCTGAGCAGCAGGACTCGAGTCCCTCAGGGACTCGGTGTGACGCTTCTCCAAGTCCACAAACACTTGGACAGAACCACACCGATCCTCCAGAACCAGAACCGACCCGACCAGAGCAGTGGAGCAGAACCTGGTTCCCCTTTAACCAGGAGAACAACAGATCTAATCTACAGACGTTAAATTGTTACATAGAAAAAAAAATCATTTAAAATAAAAAACTGAACAATAAATAAACTCTACATTCCTGAATAAACTGCAGTTTGTTCAGTTTTCTGTCCTTAAGAGTCGATCTGGTTCAGACACTTTCTGATCCAGAACCTTTTCATTAACCAGGAGAATTTTATAGAATCATTTCCTCCTGCATTAATCAGGATGATAATTAATGAGCAGAAATTTAAAGGCTCTGCAGGAAGAAACAGGAACTCTGGCTGGAGTTTGGAGAGAAACCAGAAAACCAGATGAACCAGTTTCATTTTTCCATCATGACTCAGTCAGAGCAGATTTAAACAGCACAAAGCCCTGGTTTACTTTAACTAGACCATTTAAAGCTGTCTGTGGTTAAAAGATAATAAATCCTTCATTTACTGTCATTTTGACTTTAAAACATTTTTTTCTGAGGCAAAATAAACATTTGAAGATTCAAATAGGAAAAACAGTTTATAAAGTTGATTGTTGCTAACATTTAACATTTTAAATTATTTTTAAATTCTCAAGGAAAATTTCACTAAGCATTATTAAAAGGTTTAGCTGAACTTGAGAAGCTCGCAGAACTATTCTAAGGGCCACAAATGGCCCCCGCGCCGCACCTTGAACACCCCTGGTTCCAGTGTCAGGAGGCCGCAGTGCGCATGCGTCATCAGCAATGCTTCCTCAGGGCGTCGAAGGATCAACGGAAACTTTTCAAAACGTTTTTTCTGAGCGGAGACGAAAAACTTTCTATCCAGAGCCGCAAATGGCGGCAGCGCCGTGAAATATCTGACATTAAATCACATTTCAGCCTCTTCTGGCTACAGAGACCATATCTGAACAGCAGGAGGTTCTGATGAAGGTTCGGTTCTACTGAAGGGTTCGGTCGGTTCTATTGAAGGGTTCGGTCGGTTCTACTGAAGGGTTTGGTTCTATTGAAGGGTTCGGTCGGTTCTACTGAAGGGTTCGGTTCTACTGAAGGGTTCGGTCTGTTCGCTCCTCTCCGGTCCGGAAACAGAGAAGCGTTTAAAAACGGGTCGGAACCAGTTTGATAGAAAGTTCTAACTCACCGGACCGACCGCTGAAGTCTGCGCCACAGAATGGAGTCCTGAAATGGCGGATAATTGTTGGTGAAATAGTTTCGGTTTGTATAAATCAGCTGATTATGTTTGCGCATGCGCAGTATCTCTACAGGTGCCGCGCTGCTCATTTCAGAAAGCGGATCATGAAAATCCGGTTTGGTTCTGGTTTAACTTTGGGTAATCTGGGTTTTCGGTGTCAGAAACCAGAAAATGATGAAACCTTTGCAGGTGTTGAGTTAATTAGCTGATTAATGTTATTAAATTATTAGCATAATTAAATATTCTACATTGAAACCAAAGAACAAAACCTGTTTTCAGGCCCAAGCATATTTTAACAAATATAACGCTTTGTTACAAATAACTACAGTAAAATAATAATTTAACCATCAATATGAAGAACAGCAGGACAAATTGTGACTCGTGTTTCTCTGATCCTCTGACTGTGACGCCGCCGCCGCCTGACTCTGATCTCTGCTGGCTTTTTCTCCTGAAGCCTGAAGTGCAGGTGAGTTTTTTCAGAAGAACATAATTATCAATAGTTGTTGCTCTTTTATTCTTCTGGGCAAAAACATTTACCAAAATCTGCTGTATTACTATATTTAAATACCGTAACGTTATTGGCACACAGGTAGAGAAGAAGCGCGGAGACAGTTTAGCCAATCAGGATGCAGAACACAATGCACTGTAAAAAAAAAAAAACTGGACAAAAAAATCCGCGAAGCTGTAAAAGGTGAACTGTGTTACAGCGAGGGATCGCTGTACTCCATCAGGTCAGTCCAGAGAAGGAAAATGGCCTCACTTTGTTTCAGATGATCCAGGTTCTTAAAGGTCAGAGGTCATTCTATAGACTTCAGAGACACACAGCTGGATGCTGAAGCTGCTGGTGTTTATGTGGCACTGCCCTCTGAAACACAGTGTAAGGGTCAGAGGTCACGATAACAGAATATTTCCTGTTTAATTCACAGCCTTGACTGCGCATGTTAATTATAGATGTGTGAATTATAGATTTTACAACAGTTCATCACAGAGGCAACTAAAATCAATCAATAAAAAATCCTTTCTGAATATCATCTCATGGACTCTGAGCTAAATGCGTCTTTCTGACCGGAGCTGACGGCGTGTTGAGGAGTTCTGGACGTCCGGTACCGGACGCTTTGGAGCGTCTGGTTCAGAAAACCAAACCTTTGGTAGAAATGGAGCCTTTAATTCCAGCCTCCATTACAGACCAGAGAAAACTAAAGAGATGTTGTGTTAACCAATTAATATTCTAAACAGAGGAGCCGGCAGTTTATCCTGAGGAAATAAATGACAGTGCAGAAATGAACTAGAGCTTTAGCCAATGAGGACGAGGGTCCGCCGCTGTGAAGAACTAAACTCAACTCTCTCTGTGCTTTTAACAAATGGAGCTGGAAAACGTGACGCTCTGCGCTCTGAAGAAGAGCGATGCTCAGGAGGAACGTGGCAGACGTAACATCTGTCCGTTTCAGGAAACGAGACCATGAAAAAGAAAAGAAAAGAAAAGAAAATCCTGGTAAAAGCGAACGTCCAGACTGCACAGGGTAAAAAACTCACAGAGATCAATTAATCGGTTTGGTTCAGATCCAACTGACTGATGAAGCAGCGCAGATTTCTTTAGATGCAACCAGGAGGAATTTGTAAAGCTGCAGCAGGTGAAGTGCTTGTAATTTAATTGGAGTTGTTTAATTTAATTTATTCTAAGTTATTGGGGCCTCAGTCAGTGGTTTGTGTCACTATGGAGGAAAAGTTAGAATTTATGAATTTATCTGCTTTATGTGTGATGGATCTGGATTCATGATTTAACTTGGTGAATATTAACTAAACTGCATAAAAATGGGGCTAAATAGCCTAAAGTTAATATGATTATAGTTTGATGGATAAAAATAGAACATGACTGATTTTTTAAAATGCTGTTGGTTAAAATGACAGAGAACCAAAAGGTCTAGCGGACCTCTGGTTCCTTGTAAAGAAAGAGATATTGTATTAATCAATTAATATTCTAAACAGAGGAGCCGGCAGTTTGAGGAAAGATAAACTGGTAAAGATGTATCCATAGATTTAGTTAAACTGATTAACTTAAAACTTCTGAATCACCTACTGAATAAAATATTTAAAAACTGATTTGTGGAAACATTTTATTTGAAATCATCCACAATATTAAAACAAATCTGACTTCCTTTCTGGATGAAATATAATCTGCTTTTAGTTGGGTTGAATTTTATGTAATATTTCTCAGCTACTAATTACTGTCAGTTCTATTGAATATATTAGTTTAGTTCAGTTTCCATCATCAAGTTGTTTAATCACTGATCATCTGACCAAAATGAAATACATATTTAAATGTATTAATTGCTCTGAATCCCAGAAGTTGGAGGAAAACTAAAACGTCTCATTTCTATTTCTGGCTAAATAATCTCTTATTAGAATTATAGAAATGGAGACGTTTTAAAATCACCTGTAATGGTTGAATTTTAGTGGTTCTGGTTTAAAGTATCTAAATGTAAAACCTGTAATTTCTATAAAACTAAAAGGTTTTTTTCTAAAAGGTGAATTTACTCAGTGGACCAGCAGGGGGCAGACTTTGTCCAGAGATCCCAACAAACTGCAGTTAGTGCTAAAACAATAATGTAAACCATTATAATAGTGTTTATTATAATGTGAAATGCTTCATAAGAAGCGATAAATTTCATAGGTTTTGTCTGAAGGTTCATGTTCGCTGTGAGAAGCAGCAGGTTGGTCTTTGGGTCGGACTCTCATCAGAATCAGACATCTGGATCCCAGAGACTCGGCTTTGTCCTGATCATCCTTCACGCTGCACTGCAGTCTGTGTGGAGAAACCAGTCAGCTGCAGGCTGAGCTGTTCTGTAAGGAACAAAGTTTAACTAATTGATTTCAGCAGGAAACCTGAATCTGATGAAACCGTCTCAGGTGTTCAGAGGATCCTGCTTCGTTCTGCTTTCCTGGTACAGACATCGATGCATCCAGCTGACATTCATCCTCTGAGCTGATCTCAGTCTGAACCTAGAGCTTCATGATAACATCGGATCTGCAGGACGATAAGAAAACAGCTTCAACACGAGGAACTCGGCCGTTTCTGTAAATGTCCAGAACTTTCTAACATCTATAATGACAATCATCTCAGCAGAAGGAACCGGTTCTCACGTTCAATGAGTTCTTCTGAGAAAACGTTTCTCTTTTCAATAAACCCGAGTACTGCAACAGATTCAACACAGAAATATTCAGAATGATTAAAAGACTTAAATAGTAAAAATTAAAGTTATTTACAGAATGTGAACAGAACAAGTTTCTGTTCAGCAGGAACCATTAAACTATTGAATGGTCAAAGTGAAGACAGACAGCAGGAAGTTGTAAAGTTGTGTGGTTCTGTTCTACAAACCAGTTCTGGTTCTGGTTCTGGTTCCCTTCACGGCCCACAGAGACAAAACCCAAATGAAACGAAGGTCCAGTCAAACCTTCACCAAGTCAGATTCTTATTGATCAGATGAAACTAAATGGAGCCTGAACTGAGTGAAGACTGACCTTCAGTCTGACCCTGACCTTCAGTCTGACCCTGACCTTCTGGATGTTTGAAATTTGATTTATTTCTCTCTTCTGTCCTTAAAAGCTGGAGTTTTGGGTCTTAAGTCAGGAATATTTCATGTTTTCTCCTCTAACTTGTGATTAATAGTTTGGTAACTAATCACTGTGAGAAATGATTCCAGTTTCAGTGAAGGAGAAAAAAAATCGCAGCTTTTTCTCTCCAACCAAACATCTTACTGACTCATAAACAACATGTGGATCAGACAATAAATCTCTCCATGTTCAGAAAGTTATAGTAACTTATAGTTATAGTAATATGTAAGCATATAAAACACATGATGCACAGATGAGAATCAGCTGCATTGGGAAATCAGATGTTCTGGGTGTAACCTGTGATCCGATCCAGCAGGAGGCAGCAGTGAGCCGCAGTTAGCTCTGCTGTTTCTTCAGAGGATGACAGAAAGATGATAAACATGATATGAAGAGATATGATTTAAATAAAGTCTCAGTGATAAGAGAAAGAACAGAGAACAAGAATAAAGTCAGAAATGATTCAGTGACGTTTCAAATACAAAAACAGAAATGAACAATAAAAAATAACCAGAAAAAAGACAAAAGTCTTTAAGGTAAATATATTTAAGGATCCGAATCTAAACTTCAGTCCTAAACTGTCAGAAAGTCTCAGAGCCGAGAAACAGAGAAACATTGAGGATCCAGACTAGACAAACTGATCTGAAGCAGAAATGAATCACCTGTAAAAATCCTGGAGAAGTTTGGAGATTTAGTCTACAGTCAATAAATGACTGAATATAAAGTTTGTCCACCAGAAATCAGGTCATCAGTGGAACCAAACATTTGTAACCAGGTGGGTGAAAAACGTTCCTGCAGAGACGTAAATAAACCCTTAATGTCAGGAAGTTTTTACACTGTAGCTTTAAGAGATTTATAAACTTCTGAATGACTTCCTGACTGAAGAGGAGCCGTGTTGGTACCGTGACCTTTAACCTCCAACGTTGCTGCTGGTTGTCTGCCATGCAGCACAGATGGAATCAGTTTCAGATAAACTGCAGCTGCTTCATGTTGCTTTCTTATCTTTGTTTCTGTCAAGTTTAGAGACCAAACAGGAGGAATAATAACTAAATTAATAACTAAATTAATAACTAAATTAATAACCAAAGCAATAAAATAACAGCAGGAACCAAAGGAGACGGTCAGGAAAGATCCAGGTTGGAAACACGAAGCAAAACGCCGAGCAGAGCAACAGGAGAGTCATTAGAGGAAGAAACAGCAGCAGAGAAACTAGAATGGAAAATCCTGAGATCAGCTACTAATAATGAACAAACTTTTATTTTTACATTATATCAGGATGTGTCTGCAGAAATGGGCCCCATACGAGCCGGATCTCATCTTCTCATGTTGGATTAACCCAGTTTGGTTCTGTCAGTAATCATCCAGGCGGCACTGGGCCGGGTTCTGGTCCTCCGTTTATTGGATCCGCCTGTTTCTTCCTTCAGTGTGATCATAATTAAAACTCACTGTAAACAGATCAATTGGGATCATTTTTCACAGCAGGATCAGACATTTTAGAAAATTCACAAGATGAGTTCAAGTGAAAGTTGGAATCGGCTCAATTAATCCAACAATAAAACTCAAACTGTTTGTGTTTATTTAGCTGCTGTTCTTCTCTGCTCCCTGTTTTCTTCTCTGCTCCCTGTTTTCTCTTCTGCTCCCTGTTTTCTTCTCTGCTCCCTGTTTTCATTTTATTAAAGAGTAAAACCTGTAAAATTCCCTGAAGGTTTAAAATGACTGAAGTTACTATAAAGTCACAGAAATGCTTATTTTCCTGCAGCTTCAGTTCGACGGTTAAACGATCAGCAGCAAACGTCTTAATGAAAAGCAGATTTTTCCCACAGTGGGAGAAACGTAAAACAAACCAGGAGGAAGGAAAGTTTTCTGACGGTTTGGGGGAAATTACTGTCAGAGTGCGATCAGGTTCTGAGAATGAGGAGTCCGGCGGACCGGGCCGGGTCGGTGCCGTCAGTCAGTGTGTGGCCTGGAGACGTCCTGAGATGAAACCTTAGACAGGTTTACTGTGAGCTCATCTGCTTCCTTCCTCACATCGCTCAGCTTCCCTGCTGCTCTTCATCAGCGCCTGGTTTCTCCTCCTCCTGCTCGTCTTCAACCCGATTTTCATTTGGTGGTAAAAACAGAAGAACGAACAAACGGACAGACGGACGGACGGCGTCTCAGAGAAACCAAATATCTGACTGACCCCACCTCCTACCAGTTACCCACAAATACTCATCAAATGGGAAGATGAAGAATAACTAGAAAGTTTGCATTTCATATGAAAGTGTGAATCCTGAACACTTTTGGTGAAAATGACAAAAGAGTTTAAAGCCGACAGCTGAAGACTTGCAGAAAGATAAGAAATAGTCCACGCAGTGTGAAAAACCAAAATTAGCTAAAAGCTACAACTAGCTAGATGCTAATGATAGCATTTAGTTAGATGCTAATGATAGCATTTAGCTAGCTTTAGCTAGATGCTAATGATAGCATTTAGCTAGCTTTAGCTAGATGCTAATGATAGCATTTAGCTAGATGCTAATGATAGCATTTAGCTAGTTTTAGCTAGATGCTAATGATAGCATTTAGCTAGCATGCTGGCTTACAGTAAAATATTCCATGCAATGTAAAAAACACCACAACAAAATAACTTCATGTAAAACCTAAAATCTGAAAACAGAAACGTTTCTCTATCGATTCTGATAAAAACGGAGAGAGAATGAAATATAAACCTTTTATGGTTCCTGAGATACCGACATTTGTTCAGTCAGGGGTCTCAAACTCCAGTCCTGGAGGCCCGCAGTCCTGCAACTTTTAGATGAGCCTCTGCTGCACCTGAAAAGAATAATGAGGTCATTAAGGTTCTGAGAACTGATCTACACAAGGAGGAGGTAATTAAGCCATTTCATTCCAGTGTTTTGTACCTGTGGCACATCTAAAAACTGTAGGTCTGCGGCCCTCGAGGCCTGGAGTTTGAGACCCCTGGTTTAGAGGCATCGTTTAGCAGTGACTATAAAAAATACGCTACATGCAGCACAAAAAAAGCAACATCAAAAACTCAAATTATTCCCAGGTGTTAAGCAGCATAAAAACTGTTAAACTGCCCAAATTCAAAATGGCCGCTGCCTCGTTTCCGCCATGACAGCCAGAAACTGGATGATTGGTGGCCATTAACTGTGAAACAAAAGAACATTTTAGGTTGTGATTCTCAATCCTGCCACAGGATGGAGCAGTTTCAATTCGGGACAAAAGATTTTTCATTTCTTTTGTGAACTATTGAGTTTTAATGAAGGATTTTTACAGAAGTAAAATGTTATAATGAGGCGTGAAGCATTTCCTCCAGGAGAAACCTGAGGTCTGCAGCAAAACGCAGCATTTTTAATGCTGCTGCAAAATGACGAAGACCTGAAATGACCAACGTCCAACAGAAAGTCTGGCACAAATTAAAACAATAAAACAAAAAACTGATCTGGAGAAATCATCAGGAGGCAGAAAGATTAACTAAATTATTCTAGAAGGTTCAAAAATCAGAAACATTAACAAAAAGGTTCAGTTCGGTTCGGTTCGGTTCAGTTCGGTTCGGTTCAGTAAAGGTAAATTTAGTTCCACTCATTCAGTTCAGTTGAACGTTTTTCTCTTCCTGATATTCTCCTGTGGTTTTGCTGTCGTGTCTCTTCAGGTTTCCGGCTGTAAATCTTCAGCCTGTCAGACGCATCATCCGGATGACGTACGCTCCCTGAAGGCACCGATAATGGTTTGTGTGACATCAGCCTGCGATGAGCCAACAGCAACAGAAGATGTTTGTTCTGCTACGTTTCCATGTTTTCCTCTCCTGGTTTAGTGGAACAAACCGAATCAAGAGTTAAAGGTTGATGTAACAAAGCAGCAGAAACAGAACCGGAGAGATTACTCTCTCTCATCCCCGTCTCGTTTCTGCTCCGCCAGCAGATCCCGACATCACGGCCGTGTTCAGATGAAAGCTTTATTCCTCTCCAGGTCCAGTTTCCTTCCCCTGCAGCGGCTCTGAGAGCGTCGGCCGCGTCTCCCTTCCTCCTCCATCATTGTGATTCAGCGGAGCCTCCTCGCCTCGGCGATGGGATGTAAATCCGTCAGCTGGGACAGATTGAAGTGGAAGGTAATAATGCTGCGGGCCGCACAGCTGGCCTCACATTTACACAAGAGTTCAGGTTTGTGTGGGAGATTTTAATATTCATGCAGCTTCACAGCCTCATTTTATGAAACCTTTTCATCGTCACGTGTAAAAATCCAACATGTGGGAAAGTGAGACCTGCAGAGTTTCTGCTTCCTTTATGCTTCGTTTAAATGATTCAGGATTTAATGCCGTTTATTTACTGGTCCAGTTTTGATCTGATCTGTAAACAACCAGCCTGACTGGGATTTCCCCGTCCAGCTCAGGTCCAGTTTAGTTTGTTTATTTGGAACATAATTACATGAAAACACGGTGATGACCGGGTCAGGCCCGCTCCGCAGCTTCATGGTTTCTGCTTCATAAACTAAAGATGATCAGCGATGATCTTCATTTCATCATCTAACGACGACCAGCAGCCGACCAGACCAGAACTGGACCTGAGGTCATGGAGGTCAGAGACGGAGGGAGCAGAGATTCACGGTGAGCTGCTGCAGGTCAGAGGTCAGAGGTCAGACGCTCGTCTCCCTGCAGGTGCAGCCCCAGCTGCCCCATCTGCCCCGTCAGCCTGATTCAGTGCTCTCCGTCAGCAGCTGCTCCTTCTGAAGTGGTTCTGCTGGTTCTGTGACGTCATGGAGCTGCGGTCCGGTTCTGACGCAGCATCAAAGTTGGACCTGTGAGCCAGAGAGCATCAGAGTCTGAGCCGCCGCTGCTTCCTGTTGATTCTGGCTCAGAAACTTTCCCAGATTTAACTGGTTCTGGTCCGTGGTCCAAACAGCTGCAGCAGCAAATTAAACACGAATCCTCAGAAACATTCTGTTGTTATTTTGTAATGGATCCATTTGAATCATGGTTCTGATTCACAGTTCTGCAGGTGAACCCGAAACTCAACACGTTCTGAACGGATCATTGGATCTTTAAACAGTTCTTGTAACATCTTGTATTTCATTTTGTGTTAATGTTTCTCATCTTAACCCTTAAAATGATCAAATGGACCAGAATGTTCCGGTCACCTTCCTGTAACCCGACCCGAGTTCCTGGCAGGTTGATGATTAATCTCTTAATTTGGCCAGATTAGGGTGACAGAAGGAAACTCTCCAAACTAAAAGATAAATCATCAGAATCCCAGAGAAACGTCGATTCCTGCACCGATTCTTCAACTTTCATTGACTGAGAGACATAAAATATAAATGTCAACATACTATTTATTATTATTGTCCATATTTTTGGTTGTTTCATTATTTATTTGAATCTAAACCAGGGGTGTCCAAACTTTTTGCAAAGCGGGCCAGATTTGATAAAGTGAAGATGCCCGGGGGCCAATAGTTTGTTCGGACATTTTTTAACTACAAAAGTTTCATGCAAATACACACCGTTATAAAACAATTTTCATTGTCACAATTATCTCAATTTTTCAAATGACAAAATAACCAAATAATAATAATAAGGCAGATGAGAACAACTCTAAAAACCCAAATTCTGCCTTTCATTCATATCTGGAGAGTCAGATAACATTGAACAAACTGTATGAAATACCTTAAATTTACATGAGTTTAAAAATATCTTTGCCTCAAGAACATTTTAAACAGGAGTTATAAGTAATGCAAAGTTGTCTGTTATTATTAAATCTTAAAACAAGTGAATTTTGCTCTTGTCATTTACAATATCTTTGAGAAAGTAATAGTTTGTGTCACATCTACAGGTTCATAACATCAACAGTAATAACCAAATCTCACTCAAGAGTTTAATAAAAATAAGTGCCATAAATCCAGGTGCATAAATGTTCTTTTGGCTCTTCACTGTTGATAGTGACAGATGTTACCGTTCAAAATACTCAGTTTCATGTCCTCAACTCTCAGTGCCACACTGTTACTGCCAGGCAAACATTTGCAAATTCTTGCTTCTTCTCAGGGCAAATGTTCTCCACCATTTTCATAACACAGTCTTTGATAAATGTACCTTCAGTAAAAGGTTTGCCATGTTTAGCTATTAACATTAACTTCGTAGCTTGCTTTGGTGGTATTTTCTTTTGACTCAGGCCCGCGTGAAGAATCGCTGTTGTGATGCCAGTGCAGCTTGGAGCTGCTTCACTTTTTCAGCACGGTCACTCCCTGTTAGCTTGTTGTATGTGTTAGCATGTTTAGTCTGGTAGTGTCTCTTTACGTTGAAATCCTTAAACAAGGCGACCGTCTCATTACAAATTAGACAAGCCTTGATTTTCAGTGAAAATCAAGGCAATTGAAAATCAATTGTCAAGAGAGCCGCCGCTCTCTTGAAAGCGGCGGCCCTCACTGTCAACTTGTTTTCTTTGCAGTGGCAGAAATGAGTGGAGAGGGGTTCGCTGCACGAAGGCAGACTGATAGTATTAAAGTGGTGCTGCCACCATTTGGTGAAAGGAGGAATTACAGTTTCAAGTTTTATGATTTATTTATTCTGTTTCACAGTGCAGGCGGGCCATAAATAATACATTATAAGACCGAAGCTGCGGGCCGTATGAAATCTGACCGCGGGCCGTGATTGGCCCTCGGGCCGGACTTTGGACATGCCTGATCTAAACCAACCAGGGAAAAACTGTTAAATAAATTGGCTCCAGTGTTTATGGAGGAGCAGGAAGTTCATGTCTGACTGGTTTCCCTGCAGATGATTGGTCGCTGCTCGTATCGCATCATTCATCATATCGCATCATTCATCGTATCGCATCATTCATCATATCGCATCATTCATCGTATCGCATCATTCCTCGTATCGCATCATTCCTCGTATCGCATCATTCATCATATCGCATCATTCATCATATCGCATCATTCCTCGTATCGCATCATTCATCATATCGTATCATTCATCGTATCGCATCATTCATCGTATCGTATCATTCATCGTATCGCATCATTCATCATATCGTATCATTCATCGTATCGTATCATTCATCGTATCGTATCATTCATCGTATCGCATCATTCATCATATCGTATCATTCATCGTATCGCATCATTCATCGTATCGCATCATTCATCATATCGTATCATTCATCGTATCGCATCATTCATCGTATCGCATCATTCATTGTATCGCATCATTCCTCGTATCGCATCATTCCTCGTATCGTATCATTCATCGTATCGCGCCATTCATCATATCGTATCATTCATCGTATCGCATCATTCATCGTATCGTCTCTCGTCGTTTCGCTCATCAGGCTCAGGCTTCGCTGAAACTCAAAGGTTAAAACGGCGTCAGGCTGAACTTCCTGCAGAGCTTCAGTTTCAACTTCTGGTTTGAATTTCTTTGTCTTTATTTGCTGAAAGGTTTTATGGAGCTGCAGCTTTAATCCCAGTAAGTTCCTCCTGAACTCCTTCTGCCCAGTTAGAGTCCTGCTGGTCCCAGTTTGCTTCCTGTCCGGCGGTGCTGCAGCGTACCTGAGTGAACCTGCAGAGGTGACCCCTCCCCGCGCCGCCTCCGCCGGGTCGCCGTGGGAACGTTTGAAGTGTCTGTAGTTTTCATTTCGTGTCTCTTTTGGTCGACCTGACGTTTACATCCAACGCTGCATGTGACCTGCATACCGAACGCAGTGGAGGGGAGGAGACGAAGAGACGGACAGGAAGGTGCTGCAGATGAAGGTTTGAAGCTTCAGCTCTCAAATGAAATGAAGTGAAATCAGTTAGAAGGAAAAAATGCTGCAGATCAGCTGAATCCATCATCTTCCACATTTAAGATGCTGCATAAATAATTAGAGATTTCCAGGAACTGAAGCTTTGAATGTTTCTCCACACATCATGTTTTTCCCTAAACTTGTATCACCAAGCAGCAGCCAGAGCAGCTTCCTCATCCTCATCCTCATCCTCAGATTGTGTTTGGTTGAACTGTGGAACGCCACAAAGCTGCTTCCTGACAGGAAGTAGACGGTTTGGACCGAGGCGATACAAGAACTCTGAAAACTGCAAGTCCAAAACCTGAAGGTCACATGGAGCGCCGGGAAAACTGATGAGATTTCATTTTAGAGATTTTTGTCATCATTGTAGCTCCTTATGTAGCACAGACCATCAGCAGCCTGTAATCTGTTAGCATCGGCTAACATTAAACACCTTCAGTTAAACTGCAGTTTGTTTGTTGGTTTGATCTCTGAATCACTGAAGTGACAATAAATCCTGTTTCTGCTTTTGGGTCTTTATTTCTGTTTTATGGACATTTTGTGTCTCTGACTAAAAACTGTTTTTATTCTGTTATTTTGTTTCTCTTTCTGTGGGAATAATAAACGTCTTTTCTTCTTCATGATTCTTTCTCTCTTTCTCTCTGAAGCTTCACAGATCCAACGAACCAGGAGAGACGAACATGACATCAGTTTACTGGGTTTTCCAGCTGACTAATCAGAGCTGGGTTGGAGGTGTGTGTGGTGTGTGTGTGTGGTGTGTGTGTGTGGTGGGTGTGTGTGTGTGTGTTCTCCAGGTGTTGGAAAAAACTCACACATTTGTGTTTTCTCCTGAATGATGACATCATCATTTCATCTTTTATTCTGCCAGGTTTTCATCCTGAACAGAAAATTTACAGTTTTCTGTGGGTCACAGAACCAGAACCCAGAGTCCGGTACCGGCCTGATGTTCATCTGGAAGATGCCAGGATGAGCCGTTGTGTTACTGACTGGAGGTTGTTTTATGTGTGTGGGTGTGTGTGTGTGGTCCGGTTCTAATCCAATGGATTCTTTAAAGGTTGGTGTTCAGTGTTTGTTACCAACATTAAGATGTTTTTATCTTTTCCTCATAAAGATAAAAACTTGAACTGATGTCAGATTCTGTCAAAGGAAACGAAGTTTGATCTGCTGAGTCACAAAGGAAAGAGACTAAAGAGACGCCTGGTTGGTTCAGACTGATGTAAGTCCAGGTGTCGGTGTGTGTGTGTGTCAGCGTGTGTGTGTGTGTGTGTGTGTGTTAGTACTATTAATTAAACCTGATAATTAATGTGAACTGATGATGTTTGACGTGTTAAAACGAGACGTAAGCTGACTCAGCAGAATGAAGACATGTTGGAATAATGATCAGAACCGTTTCAGAACCAGGAGTTTTATGTTGGTTCTGTTTGGATTAATTGCCAGAATCTTGTCAGAACCAACCTGGTGTTTTAAACCTGCTGGCAGATTTAAGTTTCTGTCTCTTTGTCACATTTTAGGTATTAAAGTTTTGAAATGGAAAATATTTATATTTTTCTGGGTTTAAATATTTGTGCATCAGTGGTAAACATGTGATTATATGCGGTTCTGAAGCGAATCTAGCGGGAACATGTAACATATAATGAAAGCCTGCCTCTCGGCCGTCCCGGCGCTGGACCAACCGGGTCGGGTCATTTCGCAGCGACGGCCCAGACGGCTTACATAAAGCAGACGTTTGTTTGTGCGTTTCTCTGGAACCCGATTCTCTGCTGTCGCCTCTAATTGCTGCTCTGCACAAACACTTTTTCTGGTTCTGACCAGTGTTTGCTTCTTCTGTTTAATTTATCCTCCTATTTATACTCACAGCACTTTACAAATGCAAACATGTCGGGTCCAGACTGACACACAGAAAGTGAATTTTCTCCTCCTCGGTGTTTTCAGCAGATGAATGTTTCATCCTGCGCTGTGATACCAGATGTTTATGTAACCTTATTTATTTTTGATGATCTGTGATCAGACAGATCCTCCTCCAGCCTCACATCAGATCATGGGAGGAAAACAAAACATCTTTCGGTGCTTGGAGTCGATCCTTCCTGCTTCAATCAGGAGCTGCTGATCATCTTCAGCTTCCTGCTCCAGGTGTGACGTAACAACGCAAAGCAGTGACCTCAGCTGGTTGTCGCTCCACGGAAGGTCAAAGGTCGTCTCCAAACCACCATTTTCCAAGAGGAAAACATCTTTGGATCTTTAAAAGATTGGATGTCCAAACAGATTTAGCCCAAAGCAGAGTCTACAGGTCTCAGTTAGGGTCAAAGGTTAAAGGTCACCTCAGCCCAGGCAGAAGGAGAGCGCTTCATGAGGTCTGATGGAAAAAGGAACCTGAGGCCAGGAAAGCAGGTAAGGATCTGACCCAATCAGACAATGAGAGACAGAATAACTTCTCCTGTTTTAGTGAAAAGATGTGACAGAACTGGATCCAGTCCTCCAGGTTCTGGTCCAGTCCTCCAGGTTCTGGTCCAGTCCTCCAGGTTCTGGTCCAGTTCTGGTCCAGTTCATGCCTCTCGTCAGGACTCTGGGTTTGGTTTTGATCTTATATCTTAGTTCTCTTGGCCCTTCATGTCCTTCTGATTTTGTTATTTGAGGTATTCAGAGTTAAATGTCTTATTGCTTCTTTATCAGTGTTTCTAGTTCGGTTTATTATTTAGTTGCCTAAGGTTTTGTTCTTGTAAGTGTGAGTCTATGCTGAGCTTTTTTAGTCATTATAGTTTATTTTTATTCCTTATTTCAGCCTCTCTGCAGGTTTCTAGTCATGTTACCTTTGAGTTATTTCATCGCTGTAGGTTCAGTTATTCTTACCTTCCTTTAGTAATTCTAGTTATTTCTTTGTTTAGATCTTCTAGTTTCTCTAGCTCTACGTTCCTTAGTTCTTATTATTGTTAGATCTTCCTTCTTTCTGTTTAGGTTTGCTCATGTTCTCCCTCAGGTCTTTTTCTCTTGTAGTTTATCAGATTTTCTTTTCTTAGTGTTTCTTTAGTATTAGAAGTATTTCCAGCTCCTTGGTGTTTCCTCCATGTTTTCCCCAGTAGATCTCTGTAGCTTCTCCGCGCCTCTCAGCTACTTCCTGTGCCACCTGCTCACACCTGCAGTCATCTCCTCTAGCTGGGCCCATTGGTCCATTTACTGCCTCCCAGTACTTAAGCTCCTCTATCCCAGTCACAACTCGCCAGTCCGTCTTGGTACCTTGCTCACCATGTTGCTAGTCACTACCTGCGATTGGACACAGCAGGTCCGATTGGACCTGCTGCGATTGGGTCCACTCCTACACACATCATGACACCTCCTCCTCCTCCTGCTGTGTTCTGCTGATTACCGTGACGACGGAGCCGGAACCGGAACCAAGCCGGATTCTGCTGCTGGTCCAACAGATTTCTGTTTTCATCCAAGCCACGGTCTAGACGCTTTCAGAGAAAGAATCTGAGCTTCCTCTGAAAGGTCACGGGGTCAAAGGGTCATATTAGTTAATGATGAACCAACAGTAGGAGAAACTCTTCACCACCTTCAGTCACATCCTGAACATCATCACAGGTCTGGGACGTCGCCATGACTCCCAAACGCCCTTTGACCTGAACCTGGAAGGACGGAGCGATAAAATCAAACATTTAATTCCAGGAGAGTTCAAGGCCATCTGTATTTCCGCCAACAGAAATATTACTAGATGAGGTCCACAGAGCTTCCTGTCCCATTCAGTTCTGGTTCTGTACTGACCCAAACGTTCCTCTGTTCCAGTTTCAGCCAGTCCTCCCAGTTTCCCAGAGATCATCAAACTGCTGTGATAACTCATGAGTCAGATGAATGCTTCAGCATAAATCATTTTACTTTTTAAAACTTTCTAACAGGATCTGTTTCTCAGACTCTGACTAACGCAGAGTCAGCTTCCCAAAGCTGAACTTCTCCAGGTTTATTTCCCAGAAAGTGAGAGTTGTTGTCCTTCAGTGGACGGCGTCCCGACCTGGACGTCTCGTCATCAGGCTGTCCCACTCAAACACACGGCTCAGTCAGAAAACCACACAGCTTCCTGTTGCTCTCTCTCGCTCTGCTGCAGGAGAAACCCAGACTGACTTCCTGCAGCTGGAAGCGGCTTGCAGAGGTTCTGCTGACGGCACCGAGCAGCAGAACCTGGGAGCTGTAAATAAAGGTTTGGGATAAACAGGACAGATTTATATTTGATGGTTTCGGCTCGGCGGACGCTCCGGCCTCAGATCTCCAGGTGAAAACATTTAGGAAAGTATGTGGACCCACCCTGAGCCGGCCTGCATGGCTGGAGGATTACGGAGCCGACAGCAGATCTTTGGACCCGGTTCTGCAGTCAAATCAGGTCAGGACCGTCTCAGACGTTATCCTGCTTCGATGCAGCCGGATCGGACCGCCGTCGTCCCGGTACCGACGGGACGGTTCATCCATCCGAGTCCGAAAAGAAACACCTGATTTATTTTTACGGTGTAAAACAGAAAGTTCAAATGAAAACACCGAGGTGAGGAAGATCACAGCTGGATCGCCTCAGGAAGAACTGCTGGTTCTGGTTCTGGTTCTGGAACATTTGTCTACAGAAACAATCATCAGAAATCAAATTAAACTTTCCTCTGTAAGAAAAGTTTTTCTCTGAATCCATCAGATTCTGACTTTATGAACCAAACGCCACAAATTTATGCTTCAGTTTCACTTAATTTAAACTAATCATGAAAAAAATCATCTTTTTATGTTGGCAGGAAACTGAAACAAGACAGAATGAAATAAAACAGAGTCTCTACGAAACGATGTTCTGGAAGGTTCTGGTTCAGTCGGTAAAAGTATCAGAACTTCACAGATGATCCGATGGTTTCAATCCCACTGCAGCAGATCCATCAGAACAGAAAACCTGAAACACAGAAAGCTCAGCAGAAACTTCATCAAATTAAACGTTTAATTCAGAATCAGAAACGTAAAGATTTAAGCTTTGGATCCTCATCTCTCAGTAGTAAAGTTTTAGTTTCTGCTCCTTTGTTCCAGCGGTGAAACGTGGATCCTACAGACTTCACTGCCACGTTCAGGAGTCCTTGAGCAGTTTTACCCTCATCTACCAAATTATCTGGAGACTTCAGCCTGGAAACAAGACAGGAAGTAGAAGAAGATGAAGCGTGTTTGATCCGGCGTCCTCTCTGTGAGGACGCCGAGTTTGAGAGGACGCCGAGTCCTTCAGAGGACTTTCAGAGTTCTGACTCCGCTTGGCGGCTCAGGTGAGATTCAGGTTCAGCTCCAGGTCCCTTTAACACACCGTGTGTGTGTGTGTGTGTGTGTGTGTGTGTGTGTGGGTGTGTGTGTGTGTGTGTGTGTTACATAAAGCACTCAGAGCTCTTCAGAGACAGAAGAGGCGACACATTCACACACAAACACACACTCTGGGGGGAGATGATGCACAAAGAGAGTTAAAGAGAGAAAACAGACGACAGAAGTTCAAAAAGCTGAGCAGATCAGAAGAATCCAGTTCGCCGCTTCCTTCGTCATCCTGCGTAGAACGACAGGAGTGAGGGATGAGACCCGCTAACGAGGGAGAGAAGAAGAGAGAGAAGAGAGGGAGAGAAGAGAGGGAGAGGGAGAAGAGAGGGAGAGATGAAGTCAAGGATGGGAAAGAGATGGGAAAACAGAGAGCAGGTAGACAGAGGATAACCTGGAGGAAACAGGAAGCAGAGAGGAAAGAGTTAGAGCTGATGATGATGCTGAGGATGAGGATGATGATGCTGAGGATGAGGATGATGATGATGACAGGTGAAGGCCCCAGGTAGGTGCAGTTTTCCTCCATCGGTCTTTGCTCCGTCTGATGGAGGAAAACTCGACCGCCTCTCTTCCTCTGCTGCTCCTTTTCAGATAAAATGAACCCATCCGGATCAGAACCGGCTTCCTCAGAAAACTGAAACCCACTGAGAGGAAACGGAACCAGCCAACACTGTAACCGGACCTGGAACCAGAACCTTGTGGCTGTTTGTATTGAAGCAGTTTTCTGTCAGGACCAGAGTGCGGCTGGACGTTTGGATCGGACCGGCCCGGCCCGGCTCTGTGTCCTCTCTCTTTAGGACCGGTTCAGCTCTGTGTCCTCTCTCTGTAGGACCGGCCCGGCTGGACGTTCGGCCCGACCCGGCTGTGAAACCACACGGTTCTGCTCCTGGTTTCCTCTCCCGGTGCGTTTCCTGGTCCGGTTTGGTCCAAACTCACTCTGTGGTTCTCTGGTTCTCCAGAACCGCGTCGGTGAAGCAGAGAAAACAATCCTCACTTATCGACCTCAGCAACATTTTACCTGAGAATCAGGGAAAAGTGTTGCGGGTTCGAGTCCCAGCCTGGTGACCTTTGACACGTCTGACCTCTGTCACATAAAGGAAACTAGAGCCAATAAAACCTATCAAAATAAAAGACACCAGCCCGCTGCAGGTCAGTTATCATGGTTCTGGAAACAGCAGTTGTACCGACGCCGTGTTTTAACTCCGCCGTGCGGCAGAAGGAAAACCTCCTGATAATCCGGCTCTCTGCCGCCATCTTTGTTTCCTGATGGAGCTTCTGGTTCTGATCAAATAAATATTGTTCATGAAGGTCGTCTGCAGCGGCGGCGTTCCTGGATCTCAGCCTGCTGAGAGCTTATCCATTCAATAAAGGTCAGATAAAACGCCAGACGGTTTGGTTCTTATCTGAGGAATTCAACCAGCAACCCGACGCTCGGCTGGCAGGCTGAGCGAGTCAGGCTGGCGTAACGCCACGGCTCGTCCTGCTGCCGTCTGAGGCGAGGAAGGAGCTTCTCTTTGGTTTGTTTATGCTGCGTCTCATTCATATTTCAGCGTTTCTGTTTGGGACTTTAATGTTTACACTGAGCCGCGCCGCAGCAGGAGTCTGTGTGACGTGACCTCTGACCCCACAGGACCGGCCTGCTCCCATGAAGGCCGAGCCGTTCGTCAGCAGCCTAACAGGAAGTGAGGTGGTCCCAACATAAACAGTCAGATTTATCCAGATCCTGTGGTTTTCAGCACTTTGTGACCTTAAAAGGCTGCTGGCTGCTTGGTGTCCAGGAACGACGATGGATTCTCGTCTGACCTGCATTAATCACGAGTCTGATGTGTCTGCAGGTCCTCCCTGTTTATTCAGGACCAGAAATGACTGGAATAGAAAATAACTTCAGCTCGTCTTTATTTACGCAGCAGGAAGCTCGGAGCTGTTCTTTCATGACGGCGGTTTCCTGGCCTCATTCATCGTTTTCTGCCTCTCAGCCACAGAGGCTGTTATGATTCTTACAAAGATTTAAAACCTGAACGTTAAACTCCACTGGAAATGTTTCAGAGCAGATCAACATGCTCAGAACATGAAGCGCAGGTTTTCTTCGTTCAGCTAATTTATGAGGAAAACGAGCCTGATGCTCCGGTGAGGATCGGACCCACCGGGTTGTTTGGTTCTGTTGGTCCAGTCCAAGCAGACGGTCAGCACCAGAGAATCCATCCATCGTCTTCAGCTGCTTATCCTTATAGGAACTGGTGCCAAACATTAATGTGCTAATGCTATTGTGCTATACCAACACCATAGCAGAAGCTAATGCTAATGTGCTATACCAACACCACATTTAGCAGAAGCTAATGCTAATGTGCTATACCAACACCATATTTAGCAGAAGCTAATGCTAATGTGCTATACCAACACCATATTTAGCAGAAGCTAATGTGTGCTAAATTTAACCATGCTGACTCCCACCATGTTTCATTCTATAGCTGAGTTTTGCTAACTCTGCTGCTGATTTTTCCTGATTGAAAACAGAAGAGCTTCTGTCAGAAAGCATGCAGCAATGCATTCTGGGTAGTGAATAAACATCACAGGTGAAGAACATGAGGAGAAGAAACAGAACTACTGCTGAAACAGCCTTCATCCCCTTCAAAATAAGAGCATGAATGTAAACAAAAGAGCAATTCTTCAACACAGATGTCAAACTTTAAGTACACCAGCATTTTGAATTTATCTGGTAAATTAGCTTAGCATAAGCTAAGTGTGCTAAGCCTTTTCAAAGTTAGAAAATATGCAAATATAGCTCAGCTGTAAATATAACCGTGCCGCACGATACAGAACAAATATGATTAAAACACATGAGAAACATTTAACTTTATATCGAAAATGAGAAAATAGGAAACGTACATATATTAGCCGCGTGGTTCAAATCCTGGGGAAAAAATAGCAGCTTAAATCCGGTAGCATGGAAAAACATTTCCAGGGAAGGAGCTACGTTACGTTAGCTGCTGGAGCTACGTTACGTTAGCTGCTGGAGCTGCGTTACGTTAGCTGCTGGAGCTGCGTTACGTTAGCTGCTGGAGCTACGTTACGTTAGCTGCTGGAGCTGCGTTACGTTAGCTGCTGGAGCTGCGTTACGTTAGCTGCTGGAGTTGCGTTACGTTAGCTGCTGCATCAAGAGTAAAGCTACATCTTACAAGCCTGATGTTCCAGTGATGTCAGTAAACAGAAATCACATTAAACACGTAAGAACAGAATCCTGACATAAATATATTCAGTAATAAAGTGATTAGTTTTATAAACTGATTAGTGATTCTTGTTTAGCTGAAGCTAAAGCTGCAGTTTCACTGGGCTGAATGTCCAACTTCATTCTGTAATTATCAGAAAATGAGAAGAAGTTAACTGAGAAGAAGTTAAATGAGAAGAAGTTAAATGAGAAGACGTTAAATGAGAAGACGTTTACCCAGAAGCCTCAGCGGTCCGTCCAGGATGAAGGAGGTCAAAGTGCTTCAGAGTCCTGATCATTGAAAACAGGAGCCTGAATCAGCAGAACTCAGGAGGTTTTAAACGTTCAGCCAGAAGCAGCGAGGATCATTTATTCAGGCAGGATCAGCTGAATCTGATCTGGTGAGTAAAGACCAACTGCTGCTGCGCTACTGGGAGCTCTGGGAGCTCTGGGTGTCCACCAGCATCCAGGCTAATGGTTTTAACGGCAACCCGCTGGGGTCAAACCAACACAGAAAATCCGTTTCAAACGGTTCTGTTTCCACTGAGCGGGTCGGGTCGGAGCTGCTTCACCACACAAACATCGGCTCAGCTTCCAGTCGGGTCAAAGGTCACAGCCTCAGACTGAGAAGAACCGCTACAACCTTCAGTCACGGTCCTGTTGGGCCGAAACCAGCTGGACGGTCCGAGCTGCTACGTCAGGAGAGGAGATTTAAGGTGGAAACACAGAGTCAGAGGAGATTTAAGGTGGAAACACAGAGTCAGAGGAGATTTAAGGTGGAAACACAGAGAGTCAGAGGAGATTTAAGGTGGAAACACGGAGTCAGAGGAGATTTAAGGTGGAAACACAGAGTCAGAGGAGATTTAAGGTGGAAACAGAGAGTCAGAGGAGATTTAAGGTGGAAACACAGAGTCAGAGGAGATTTAAGGTGGAAACACAGAGTCAGAGGAGATTTAAGGTGGAAACAGAGAGTCAGAGGAGATTTAAGGTGGAAACACAGAGTCAGAGGAGATTTAAGGTGGAAACACAGAGTCAGAGGAGATTTAAGGTGGAAACACAGAGTCAGAGGAGATTTAAGGTGGAAACAGAGAGTCAGAGGAGATTTAAGGTGGAAACACGGAGACAGAAGAGATTTAAGGTGGAAACAGACGAGATTTAAGGTGGAAACACGGAGAGTCAGAGGAGATTTAAGGTGGAAACAGAGAGTCAGAGAAGATTTAAGGTGGAAACAGAGAGTCAGAGAAGATTTAAGGTGGAAACACGGAGAGTCAGAGGAGATTTAAGGTGGAAACAGAGAGTCAGAGGAGATTTAAGGTGGAAACAGAGAGTCAGAGAAGATTTAAGGTGGAAACAGAGAGTCAGAGGAGATTTAAGGTGGAAACAGAGAGTCAGAGGAGACTTAAGGTGGAAACAGAGAGTCAGAGGAGACTTAAGGTGGAAACACAGAGAGTCAGAGGAGATTTAAGGTGGAAACACAGAGAGTCAGAGGAGATTTAAGGTGGAAACACAGAGTCAGAGGAGATTTAAGGTGGAAACAGAGAGTCAGAGGAGATTTAAGGTGGAAACAGAGAGTCAGAGAAGATTTAAGGTGGAAACAGAGAGTCAGAGGAGATTTAAGGTGGAAACAGAGAGTCAGAGGAGACTTAAGGTGGAAACAGAGAGTCAGAGGAGACTTAAGGTGGAAACACAGAGAGTCAGAGGAGATTTAAGGTGGAAACACAGAGAGTCAGAGGAGATTTAAGGTGGAAACACAGAGTCAGAGGAGATTTAAGGTGGAAACAGAGAGTCAGAGAAAAGCCTCCATGTTGGACTGAGAGCTGCTGAGTCGGCGCGGCTCCCTGCTGGAGGTTCTGATTCACAGCTTGTTGAACACGCAGCCTTTGATCCGGGCCGAGTGAGCAGCACAGCCTGAATCAGCCCAACACCTGGACCCGTCAGAGCTGTGAGTCTGGACCAGAACCGGAGCTTTGAAGAGAGAACGCCGCTGCAGCTGCTCCAGGGTTTCTGTTTGGGTCACTTTGCTCCAAAACGCTGAAGCCGACAGGATCAAACTCAGACGGCAACATGAGCCGTAAATGAAGGCTGATGTTTCTAAACTTCCTCCCTGCCAGAACCAACCACATCAAAGGGTTAAACTGGCAGCCAATCAGAGAGCAGCCATCCTCACCGCTTCTATTTTTAGGATTCGACGACCTTTGAACTCAACCAGCACAGAAACTTCACCAGATTCCTGCCCTCTGATTGGCTGGCTGGGGTTTGGACAACCACTTCAATGAAACACACACACACAGAGACACACTGACACACACACACTGATACACACACACACTAACACACACAGTAACACACACTGATACACACTGACACACACACACACACAAACACTGACACACACACACTGACACACACACACACAGTAACACACACAGTAACACACACTGATACACACTGACACACACAGTAACACACACCGCCTGCATCAACTTTCCACCTCAAACTGATGAATCTTAAGAATTGATGGTTTTACATTTTAAACCAAATCCTCCACCAAAGTGTTCAGAACCAGTCAGAACCTCTCGGTTCCCAGTTTGGATCAGATGAAGGCGTCAGACACATTGGTGGTTCTGTTGGGACTCGGACCTGCTGGAAATCCAACAGAACCTTAATTCCCTCGGTACTGTCTTCTTCTGACCCAGAAGGTTCTGCTGGACCGGTTCTCCAGGGATCTTTATCTCAGCAGACCGATGCTCAGTTTTGCTGAAAGCCGATATTTTCTCTGATAAATGTGACGCAGTCAGCTTCCTGTGTGAGCGGTCAGAACCTCCAAATGGACCCGCAGAAGAAGAACCGGCCGTCCTCCCGGTCCGTTACGGCAGTAAAGATGGCCGCCGCCGTCTGTGGATGGATGTTAAAGCTGCTGAGAGCGACAGCAGGGTCACCGGATCAGAACCGGGCCGCTCAGAACCTGGATGTGGGTCAGATTCATGATTCATACTGAGCAGAAATGATTTTGTTGTTCTGCTGCCAAAGTTCTGGAAGGTAATGTTTCTGTGATCGGTTTATTAAAAGGCTGCAGCTCTGAGGTTCTTCATGTTTCTGTTCTGAAATCAGACAATAATCAGACAATAATCTGACAATAATCAGATATAATCAGATTAAATAAATTAAAGTGACAGGAAGAAGATAACAGCTGGAACCATCAGGAACCCGGCGAGGCGTCCGGGTTCTTCCTGGCTTTAATCTCAGGAAAACTGAACACATTTATTTATTATATTTATTTTCCTCGTCTCGTCGGACCTCCGGGGTGGAAACGTGGTTGCCATGGTTACGGTCAGGGCGACGCCGTCCCGCAGACCTCGGTGGGGTTGTGGCGGCTGCCGGCCACCAGGTGGAGCAGGCGAGCGCTCTGGCCAGTTTATTTACCGAGACACACAGAGACACGGCATGAAGAGGTTTACAGACGGTGACACCCAGAGAAGTGGAGAGCAGGGCTGAGGATCTGCCAACAAAACAAACAATCAGGCAGGCAGGCAGTCGGAGGAAGGAGACGATCCGCCTCCCTGTGCTGAAATATTTAAGCAGGCGGTTCGGCTGTGGCGGCTGCAGCATGTCGGAGGAACTTCTGCATGACTGCAGCATCATTTCACATCCATCTCCTCCAAATCCTCCCTGACATGTTTGGTGTCTTTGGAAACATTGAAACGTCTCCAGCAGACGTTTCAGCGAAGCCGTGTTGGTCTGTGAGCCTTTTCATGGCCGCAGGCCGATTCCTGAGCCAGAGCGGCTCAGCGGCCGCCGGCTGGATGAAAGCTTCCTGACTGGAAGGTGGTTAGTTATTTAAAGCGGCTACCGGCCCAGACACGCTCACACCAACAATCCACCCTGCAGAGGCTTTATAAGGCAAGAGCGCGGCGATGAGCTCACTCAGGCAGGTTTGGTGAAAAACAAGCGTCCCACTCACGGCTCACACACTTTCCCCACAGCTGCTGATGTCAGAGCGGCGCAGGGAGAATCCCAGACGTCTGATCTCAGCCGGAAGCTGCAGCGCGGCGTCTCCGCTTCCTCTACACTCACATGTGACTGGGCTCGGCAGATCCCGCGTCCCGGCTCCGCCTGATGTCACCAGCTCCAGTCGGCTCCTCTGAACCCGGCCGGGCTTTAACATCACTTTTAATTACAGACAAACTTCAGCTGCTTTTGTTGTTCCCTGATTGGATCCATCTGGTTCTGGTCGAACTTGAACTGTTCCTCCTGGAGGTTTGATAGACGCAGATCTTCATCCCATCTGCTTCACCAAGAGACATTTTATTAATCGCGTTAAATGAATGAATCCCTCATTAGGGTGTAAATACTTTAGAACATGGCCCATGAGTTTGCTGTAAGTTTCTCCTGAAGCCGTTTGGAGCAGGAACTCCCCCTGGACCCGGTCAGCTCTTCCTATCTGCTAAAATAACTCTGGAAGTTTTTTCTGAATCGTTTCTCAACCAAACAAACACGATGACACAGAGTCCAGCAGGAAGCTGTGGGAGCAGGAGGCAGGTAATGACTGGGATTACTGGAGATCAGGGTGATTAAAACCCAAACAAACCCGGCGTGTTCATGGAGACGATGTTTCACCCTGACGGTCTGTCAGATGAAACGGAGATTCTTCCTGTCAGAGTCACCAAACCCGATTCAGTGGAGATCTGGAAACTTCCAGGAGTTAAATGATCTCAACTGAATACGTTCATCAGGAACCTTTAAATAGACTCACAGTCATCTGAAAAGGCTCCGTTATGACCTCTGACCCAAACCAGGAAACCCTTTAGAGATTCTGTTTGGCTCATTTGGACCAGAACCGGCTGAAGGAATCTGATCCCAGAGTCTCGCCTTCAGGTTGCTAATCCTGGTCACACCTTCCTGTCACGTGTTTTCCGCCTTACGCCTGGAAAAACCTCAGAGCTGAAATCTGTCTGACATCCAGAACCGCGAAGTCGCCGCAACGCCAACAGGAAACCCGGCAACAGCAACAGGAAACCCAGCAACGCCAACAGGAAACCCGGCAACAGCAACAGGAAACCCAGGAACGCCAACAGGAAACCCGGCAACGCCAACAGGAAACCAGGAAACCTGGCAACGCCAACAGGAAACCAGGAAACCCGGCAACGCCAACAGGAAACCCGGGAACGCCAACAGGAAACCCGGCAACACCAACAGGAAACCAGGAAACCAGGAAACCCGGCAACGCCAACAGGAAACCAGGAAACCTGGCAACGCCAACAGGAAACCAGGAAACCCGGGAACGCCAACAGGAAACCAGGAAACCCGGCAACGCCAGCATCACGGACAAACGCCGAGTCTCAGCTCTGATCGATTTATAAAACGTTTCAGTTTAATCACATGAAAACCAGAATCCAACAGTAGAAATGAGGAAAATGTTTTATGTTGCATTAAAATCCTTTGAGGCTCTTAGATTCATGAAGATCTGAGGAAATGAGAGCAGCTGATGTGATGACATCACATGTGAAGGTCCGGTTCATGATCCGGACCTTCACACCAGCTGTGAAACACAGCCGACATTTAGCTGGTCAGACTTGATCTGTCCATTGAGGTTAAACTCCTAAATTAGCTGAAGGTTTTATTATTTTTATTTTATTATTACAGCAGAAAATCTTCAGACGTTTCAACCAGAACAACTTGGAAAGTTTTTGATTTCCTGCTTCGTTGATCTGCCATCTCCTTCCTGTGACGATGTTTTTGTTCAACCGTTTCACGATGGGCCGCAGCAGCCAGGTCGGTTCTGCTCCGGTCGTTTGGGTCAGAGAACGAAGGACTGATCCTGGTCATCCAGAACCATCAGAGGTTTATGGTTCAAAGTTTTCATCACCCAGAGGACAAACCGTCCCAAGAGCCCGACGGCTCCGTCTGAGCGGCGATGACATCACATCCAGGAGGGTTCTGGACCGGCTCGCCGATCCGTTACCTTCTCGCCCCGAGACGAGACGATGACGGCGCCGACCGGAGCCGAGAGCCACCAGACCAAACACCGACTGCCTGATAGACGCGCGGCAGATGGAGGGAAGAGTCACGGTTTCTAACCCTCACTCACTCGGCGGGCGCGTGCGGGGAAGAGCGCGGTGCGTCACCGGCGAGCGGGAGGAGGAGAGAGAGGGAGGAGAGAGAGGGAGGAGGCAGCTGTACTTATGGCAGGAGGCGCCGAGAGCCGCAGCAGACAGAGACCGGCCCACTCCGCTAAAATCATTCAACTGGTGAGCGAGAGAGCGCACTCCAGTCTGACGGAGCGAGAGAGGGAGGGAGCAGAGGTAAAGAGAGAGAGGAACTCCCTTCATCTGGGATAACTTAGTCCTCTCTAACACACACACACACACACACACACTCTGCAGAGATTCACCCTGGGAACAGCCTCCGTCCTTCATCCATTCATCTCCTGAGTTTCTCCTCTTCTTGTTTTCTTATTTCTTCTCCTCTTTCTTTCTTTCTTGACGCCTCCACATTTTGCAGCCATCTGTCCCTGACAAAAAGGAGGATTACTCATTTTCTCCCTTGCCGTTGTGTTTTCTCTCTCCTTCGTTGCAGTTTTTCCCTGGTTGGCAGGTGGACCGAGAGCTGAGCTCAACTTTCAGCTCCAAACTTCTGAGCGAAGAGACAAAGAACCCAGGAACTCTTTCCTCTGGACTCAATTTTATTCGACTTCTGGACTTTTTGGACTCTGTCCGTCCCTCCGGTTGGTGGCAACATGTCTGTGTTACCGTTCCTCGGCTGGGTCCTTCTGGTTCTGGTTCTGGTCCAGGGCGGTGGAGCGGACCTGCCCTCCGGGCCGCTGTCCCTGACGCTCCAGTCGCCGCCGGACGCCACCGGCGCCCACTGCCCGTCCTGCGCCCTGGCCCGGATGAGGCGCGGCGACGGGCCGGACGGCGACTCGCCGGCGTACGCGGAGGAGAAGGCGGCGCAGCAGGACGTGGTGGAGGCGGTGAAGAGGCACATCCTCAACATGCTCCACCTGCAGGCCCGGCCCAACATCACCCGGCCCGTGCCGCGCGCCGCGCTCCTCAACGCCCTGCGCAAGCTGCACGTGGGGCGAGTGGCCGAGGACGGCAGCGTGCAGATCGAGGGAGAGGAGGAGGCGCGAGGAAGAGGAGGCAAGGGGGGAGGAGCGGCGGTGGCCGGAGCGCGGGCGGGAGACGGCGGCGACGCGCCGGAGACGACGGAGATCATCACCTTCGCCGAGGCTGGTGAGTCTGGCAGACGGCCGTCACTCAGAGTGTGTGTGTGTGTGTGTGTGTGTGTGTGTGTGAGTAAACACTGCAGCGGCGTCGGGTCCACCTGATCTCGCCCAGCTGATCCGTCAGTAACGGCCCCCTGCTGCTCTCACAGAATACCTCGTTATCTGCTGACAGTCAGCGGGGTTCTGGGCGGCGCCGCCGGGTTCTGATCCGTTTGTTTTCCTGACAGACGGTGCAGTGGGGAGGGGGAGGGGGGGTCAGGTGTTAGACGGCTTCGTCACCTTTAACCTGCAGACCAGCTGCAGGGCACGCTTCGCCCATTTTAACACCTTTAAATCCGGGTCAGTGACGGGTCACAGCGCCAGGACTCCTGAGGGATCCTGAAGGTGATCCGGGTTGAGACCCGATTCTGAAGGTCCAGTTGGGTTGTTTAAGCAGACGGAGCCGAGTTTACCTGCTGCGGCGGCTCACCTGTCAGCGGCGGCGCCGTGTGGGCGGGACTCTGGGTCTGCTGCAGCAGTTTGGGTTTCTGTAGGCGAGAGTCTGGAGCAACAGATGGAAAAGAGTTTTATGGAGCGGGTCGGAGCGGAGCGGGTCGGAGCGGATCGGAGCGGATCAGAGCGGATCGGATCGGGTCGGAGCGGGTCGGATCGGATCGGAGCAGCTTCACTGAGACAGAAACGGGCTGAAGCTGCTCTGATCTCACGCCGCCTCGCCGTCCTCCCTGAAACTCCGTCTGGATCAGAACCAATCAGAACTTCACTGAGCCGCTTCCTGCAGCCCATCAGATCTGATTAAACCCAGAGTTTCGTCTCACAGGCAGTGTTGCTGGTTCCCAGCCAGTCACTCATTCTGGTTCTGGTTCTGTTGGACGTTTCCTTCCTGTTAGCAGGAAGTTGTTTCTCTCCACTGTCACCGGGTTCTTGCTGCACCAAAATCCAGATCTTCCTTGAATGTCTGTTCTTCTCCAGTCGTTGCATCAAAACCCGACCCAGTTGACTGAACCGGACCGGATCAAACGGTTCTGGAGATGAACTGGATCCGTTTGCCAAAGAAAACATCACTGATCTAAATTAACATGTAAATAAACTAATTAATATTTTATGTTGAAACTTATTTCAAAGAAGAACTAAACCCTGCATCTTGTCTGTCAGGCTCTGATCCAGCAGTCTGAAGGTTTCAGTCGTTCAGTCCAGCTTTGGACCCGGTCTGGCTCGGTTCTGATTGGATTCTGTGGGTTTGTTCTCTGGTCGGTTTGGAGCTGCAGGCGCCGTTTACGGCTCTTTTCTCAGCCAGTAAACTGAAGATCATCGCGGCGTTAAACGGCCCCAGAAAGTTCCTCTCCGTCAGCAGAATCTGGGAGGTTCTGGTGCTACCAGAACCCGGGCGACGGTACCGGCCCGGTCCTCTGGCTCGGGTTTATTGGGCTTTTATCTGGGGGTTGTCATGTGAACGCCTGGCTGAGCGTTTGAGGAGGAATTTAACACGTTTCATGTTGCTGCCGCTGCAGAGCTGCAGAGTTGTGGGACGCAGCTAAAAACACTTGTGGTTAGCCAGAGCGCGCTTTACAGTCAACATCTTGAAGCAATTTTCCCATCCAACGTAAGAAGAGGCACATTGCAGATGAAGTATTTACATTTGTGTCGAGTTGAGAATGATTCGATCACAAAGCAGCTTCAACGTTTTTCCCTCATGAAAGGTTCTGGGTCTGGTTTCCAAACAAGCTACAGCAACCGACTCGTCATTTAACGGCGTTTCTCTGGGAGCAGATTCCCTTTTAATGCCCCAGTTTAGACTGGAGGGTTTGGAGCTAATGAGCCATCAGCTCAGACTCTTTGAAGCTTTGACTCACGATTCTTCATTCTGACCTGGAAAATGTTTTCTGCCACATCAAGAAGATTCAGAAATGCTCACAAAATAAAAATACAAAATCGAATCATAAAATAATGATCTGCTTAAAGCTGAAGGCTTCAGCCACGTGTTGAACAACGTTTCACTTCACTCAGTCTAACTCCAGATGAATTATGACTGAGATGATCTAATCCCAGATTAAACATTAATTCCAGTCCAAAGGAAGCAGGTAAATAACACCGACCAGCAGGGGGCGCCTCTGAGCTGCTCTGACTGGATCAGGAGTCAAAAAGTGGATCGTTGAATCAGCTGAACGGACCGGTCCGGTTGGTCGGAACCACTGGTGAAGACAATAAAGGAAAATATTAGAGGATGTAGAAAAGTTGAATTAAACGTCATTTTTCTGATTATTTATGAAGAGATGAAATATAGAACCGCAGAAACTAGATGATTATAAAAGTTAAAGGAACAAATACTATTAAAAAGTTTATAACAAAACACCAGGAGCCTGATGCATAACAGAGAGCGACCTTTTCACAATAAGACACGGCGTACGGAAAAATGTAGAAAGGTGCGGCACAAAATAATCTTATGCATAAATCCATGTGCAGCAGGAGGCCGTGCAGCTTTCCTTTATTAATCCTGATTTACAGGAAGCTGATCAGCTGCTGCTCCGCCTGTCTGTCGCCTCCATAAACATCTTCATGTAAATCAGTATAAATACCAGGAAGTCTGCCGCCAGGTGGAGCAGTAACCATGGCAACGTCATTGTTTGTAGCAGAATAAATATTTATAATAATAATAATGATATATATTTTTAAAAGGTGCTTTCAGGGAACATAATGTAACCTCACAATAATAAAATAATACATTTTAAAGAGAGAAAAAAATCCAAATAATAAAAACTATAAAATAAAGAGATTCTGTAAATACCTGTTAGAACATCAAAGCGTTCAGCCGAGATTTAAAGACTCAGAGTCACTGAGAGGAAAATGGACGTTTATTATGAATTTACAGAGTCCAGATGATTTCTGGCTCCACTGGAGGACGGCTGCAGCTGGACCGGTACCGGTACCGGTACCTGCTTTAAGTTCTGCTCAGAGCTCCAGGATGATCAGTCTGGATGAATCTAAACACCAATAAACCATCAGATCAATCTGATCTCTGATCAATGGCTCCATGTTCTCCATCAGAGCCAAAGCTCCTCAGGTAGCGGCTCACCTTGATGCAGCTACTGATATACCTGGGATTGTCTCCACACCTGATCACCTGATCAATAATCAAACTGTCTGGAGTTAATCTGCTGATCCAACCAGGTTTCATTTTTACTGAGAATAAATGACCCATAGATTCATTCAGACGAAGCGTTACATTATGAGACACAAACTGAGGAAAATTATTATTTACATTCTAGTGAAGTTTTCACATCCTTTATTTTATTTTCTTTATTTGGTGTGTGTGTGTGTGTGTGTGTGTGTGTGTTAGCTTATTGTCTGAGGATAAATGTGGTTCAGTTTCATCGTTTAAACACTAAAATATTAAAATCATGAAAATCATCAGGTTTGATGCTTTTTGGTCTAAATAACTGAATCAGATTTCAGTGGATTTAGTGAGTTTTGACTCTTTATAGTTTATTTTTGTTCATAGTTAAAGTTTTTGTTACTGCTGCACATTTTCACGCCAGTGAAAAAGTTTGCGTATATTTTACGCAAACTTTGACGCAAAGTAAATTTTTATACATGTTGACTTGTGCGTCAAATATGGCGCCGCACATTTAATGCGCAGGTTTTATGCATGAGGCCCCATCTTCTAAATATACACATGTAAATCCAAACTGGCCACTAGGTGTCAGTGTTTGTGTCACGGCGTTGAGCGATAGCTTTGTGAGCTAACACTAGCTTAGCTACCTGGCAGCAGCAGCTGTTCCTTAAGCCCCGCCCACTTTCCTTACCACTGGGTTGAGAAGGAGCATCTGTCTCCGTAGAAGATCTCTGATGGAAACCAGCGGTCCAGTAAACTCTCCTAGCCTGCAGAGCGCCTCCATTAAGGCCCTGCAGCCTCCTGGGAAAGAAGCGGTGCATTCAGGGAGCGCAGTAATTATTTTGGGCCGTGGAGATGGCGGGAACGGGAGCGCAGGGATGACTGGGTTCTTGGCGGAGACCAAGTGTCAACCTCTGTTTAGCAGCTCGGGGACAATGTCCATCTGTCCCCTGTTTTTTCCTGTCCTCTGTTTAGAGTCCGTCCCTGTTTATCTTCTCCCCGTCCCTCACCACACACAGAGGACAATTAGGCTAATTGAACTTAATTGAACACATCATTAGCGACATTCCTGGAAGCACTTTCATCCGCCTGCTCCGCGCGCTCACCCCGGCCTTCCCTCGCTGCCCGGCCGCAGAATAAACCCGCCTTTGTTGGGTCTATTCTGGCAGCGCCGCCACCAGCTCGGGGTCACTTCACTGACCTCTGACGGCCACGGGGAGCCGCAGGCCGCCGCCGACTGGACGACACGAACATCTGTCTGGTGCGGTTCTGCTGCTATAACCTTGTTTGGTTCTGGTTCTGTTTATTCTGTGTTCTGTCATGTTTTCTCTCATAGTTCTGGTTCTCCTCCCCACCGCGGCACCGCTCTGCGTGGAGTGTTTACAGGCCTCTCCGCGGTGCGTTCAGGGGCCGGTTTACAGTTGTGTCCGTGGTGCGTTCAGGGGGTGTTTACGGTAGTTTCCGTGGTGCGTTCAGGGGGTGTTTACGGTAGTTTCCGTGGTGCGTTCAGGGCGTGTTTACGGTAGTTTCCGTGGTGCGTTCAGGACGTGTTTACGGTAGTTTCCGTGGTGCGTTCAGGGGGTGTTTACGGTAGTTTCCGTGGTGCGTTCAGGGCGTGTTTACGGTAGTTTCCGTGGTGCGTTCAGGGCGTGTTTACGGTAGTTTCCGTGGTGCGTTCAGGACGTGTTTACGGTAGTTTCCGTGCAGTCGGAGCCGCAGCGGTTGGAGTTTTGGGTCGGGCCGTCCGTCCTCCCATCACCTCAATTGGCTCGGCTTTGATGTGTGACAGAGATGCTCTGTGTGGACAGATGAGTCACTCCGTAGTAAACAGCTGCAGATTGGGAGAAGACCCGCTGACACGGAACATGACTCGATTCATCCACTGCTGAAAGTAGATCCTGCACTGAAAAACAAAATCTTATGTAGAATTTTCAGTCTGGTTTCTAGTGTAAATATCTCAGTTCACTTCAAAATAAGACAAAACTAACTTTAGATTTAGGAACCTGCTTTAAGTCAATCATTTTTGAATATTGATCAAAAGTTCTAGTTCCACTGGGAGATTATTTCACTTCCACTACAGAAAAATGTTTCGCTAAGAGTGAAATAATCAGCAGAACTAAATATCAACTTTAAGGAATTATTGAGTTAAAACTTAAAGAAGCTTTTAACTTGGTAAGATTGAATATTTTTCAATAAAAACCAAAGTTCAGGAGTTTAAAGTGATGAAGAGAACCGGTTGGGTTGGTCAGTAACTGGTTCCTGTTCTCCAGGATTTGGGTCCATTTACAGACCCAACCTTCACGTCTCTGTGGACTTTAGAAACGTTCCATCAGGGTCCGGAGACGATCCGGAGTTTCTCAACCAGGAATCGATTTTTTCCTCTTCGCTTCGTCTTCCTGGTTCTGAAATCTGCAACGCTTTGCCCCGAGGTCTTGGACCAGAACCAAAAACCCGGGAAAATAGACACGGAGTCCAAAACAACTTTGTCTTGATAAAAATGTCCAGAACTTCCTGCCGGTTCTATTTCTACTCCAACAGAACCATCAGCTGGTTCTGCAGAACTTTCAGCGACCCTCAGCTGTTCCTCTCTATCCTCTGCAGGAGGTTCTGGTTCTGGTTCTGCAGACGGGGAGCCGTTGGCAGGAAGTGTTTCCTTCCTGCTGTGGAAGATGTGGAGGTTCTGTTCTCTGGTTCTGTTCTGAATCGGTTCCTCCTGCAGGTCCGACTGGAACTCTTTATTTCCCGGGCTGACTGTGGGAACCAGGCTGGCGCTGGAAGAGGTTCTGACCCGGCTCAGACCGCTCCGGTCCAAAGCGTTGTGTCAGAACAGGGAAGCGCAGTTTGGACCGGCTCCCTGCCGTCTGAAGCCGGATCCGGCTGCTGGAACCGATTTACGGCTCGGTTTTATTTGCCGCTAACAGCCGGCGCTGTTCACACCCAGCGGCCCGCTAGTCCGCACATGGAACCGATTCCAGAACCGCCAGTAAAAGCAGATCCCGCTGGTTTCAAACCGGGCCGAACTGGCACCCAGCAGAACCAGCAGGTTCTTATGTTCTGGAGGGGATAATGTTGGTGTCTCCAGGTGGACCTGGTCAGGAACCAGAACTTTGGTCTGGGTTTGTGGATCTGCAGAACATATCTGGACAGGATTCTGAGACAGAACCGCTCTGGTTCTGGTCGTGCTGAATCTGGACATTTGGACATCACCATTTAATGTTCTGATCTTCAGTTCTGCTCCACAAAGTAAACAGATTTTCTGTGAATTAGTTGATAAAAAGGTTTTAAACTAGTTTTAGTTTTTACTGAGTCAAAGTTTAATAAACTGAATTAATTTAACTGAACTGGAAAAACTTTGTTGGTAAAATGGGAACAAAGTTATGAACTGGGAATTAGTTCTGGTTAAAGTCAAGTTAGCATGATGCTAATCATGGTTTGGGAAAACATTGGTTAGACACAAATACAGGTACTATAGAGTTACTATAGTAAATAGTATCATAGTAAATAGTACTATAGTAACTGTATAGTAACTGTAGTTACTATACAGTTACTATAGAGTTACTATAGTAAATAGTACTATAGTAACTCTATAGTAACTTCATAGTAACTCTACAGTTACTATACAGTTACTATAGTACTATTTACTATAGTAACTCTATAGTAACTTCATAGTAACTCTACAGTTACTATGAAGTTACTATAGTAAATAGTACTATAGTAACTGTATAGTAAATAGTACTATAGTAACTGTATAGTAGCCGTATAGTAACTATAGTAACAGTTCATAAAGCTACTATGAAGAACTGAAGTCGATATAAAATCCTCATTTGGACAGAAGATGCTGTGAAGACTGAAGCGGATTCATCCAACATCAGCAGCTGATGGAGGTCTGAGGTGACCTTTGACCTTTATAGTGATTGACTTTAATGTTTAATGAAGGAACCAGAACATCTTAGCATTGGGTCAACAGGCGTTGCTCCACCAGCTGCTAGCTGAAGCTAACTGGTTTCATGTTGGATGAATCAGTGAAATTATAAAAATGTTGCGTTTGGTGTTCTAAAAACAATCAGAAATCGGAGTTATTTGATGGTTTGGTGGGTTTAGGTTTTGGAGTTTATTCCAGACTCCTGGGGTCCAACTTTGTGTCAGAACTTCAGATTTTTATGTTTGTTTTGGTCGTAAATGTTCTCACAACGAGCCGCGGATCATTTTAACGACTCGACAGGAACCATCCGCAGAATCTGCATCTGGAGAGGCTTCAAAATTCCCCACAGTGACGGACAATTATGGGATGCATTCTGCAGATTGTTTTCATTAAAGCCGGAGCAGAAGTTCATGAGAAAAAATGAAAAATGTTCAGATCGGCTCTTCTGCCAAGCTGCGTCGGGTTTTCATCTATTAGTCAGTCAGATGGATTTTTATTTGCTTCTCACTTCAGAGACAAACTTCTTGGTTCTTCCAGCAGAAGAAAATCCAGCTGGAGTTTAGAACCGGTTCTGGTACAGTAAGACGAGCTGCAGCTGACGGAACCAGAACATCTGCATGAAACCTGATCTCTGGGTTTTCTCTCGATTAAAATACGATGAAATTGATCCAGTTTGCTCTAAAGTGGGCGGAGCTTAACAAAGGTTCAGATTATTCCTGTTGGGTTTCAACTCCTCCTGTCCCTGGTTGATGAGCGGTTCTGTTGGACCGCTCCCTCTGGTTCTGGTATCCTGAACTGACCCGTCTGTCTCGGTTCTTGTTCCTTCCATTGGTTCTGAAAGATGGATCGGACCAAACTGAGCTTCTTCTGCAGGACCGTAAAGTGACCCAAACCTGCAGCCAAGTAGAAGAAGAGGCAGTGTTTGGAACCAGAACCGGCCGGTTCTGTGGCCCGGTCCAGTCCAGCCGGTTCTCAGAAAGGATGAATGAACAGAACTCTTTACTTTCTGTCTCCTGGAGGTGATGATGATCTAAGTGAGATAATCGCCTCCAAACGTCTCTTAAGATGCTCTAATGGACTCAGTGAAGCCGCCTCCTCACACACACACACACACACACACACACACACACACACACACTCGTCGCCCATTCACACCGTCTAACTGAGCATCGCTGCTGCTGACATTCATAAACTCTGAAGTCGTGACTCGGCTCTGCGTTGCCCACGAGGCAGAGCATGCTGGGAGTCGCGCTGCCGGCCTGCAGGCTGCCAGGAAACATAAAGCTGCACCACATGTGAGCAACCAGAGGAAGAACCGCCGTAAAACCCACAGAGTGGAAACCACATGCAGCTTCTCGGCACCGAACATCGACCCAGACCAGAGCCGGGGGCGTTTGGAGAGCAAAGGTCCGGGAAGCCTGGTTCTGCTGCTGTAAGCAGGTACCAGGTGACTGTAGGGAGGAACAGCAGCAGAACGCAGAACCGATTCCTGAACGTAGAACTTTCTAGGAGGAATTCGTGTTTTCGTCCTAGTTAAAGTCCTCAGGAGGGTTTCACGCCGACGAAGCGACACGCTGCAGGTTTTCCACCATGTTGGTTCTGGAGGTCCGGAGCCGTCTCACCATCAGAACCAGCAGCAGGATGAGACCACACAGGTTCTGGTGGGAACCATTAGCTGCTATAAAAACCTCCAACTGCAGAAGCTCCAACCGCTGCTGCTGAGTCTGTGTGTGTGTGTGGGTGTGTGTGTGTGTGTGTGTGTGTGGCTCACACTCTGATCTCTGAGGTGACGTTGTGTGTGTTTGTTGTCATGGCAACCAGTAGTTTGGGATGAAAACTCAGATTTCTCTTCACCGTTTCTCCTCTTTCCAAGGTGATGACGGTTTAAAGAACTTCATCTCCCATGAGTCTCTGGTTGTTGATCAGGAAGTCTCTGGTCTGACCTGTCAGCCAATCAGAGAGCAGAGCAGGTGACCTAACGCTGTCCTCTCCCTGTGTCTCCAGGTGAGTCCCAGGGCGTGGTGGACTTCGTCCTGTCCAAGGATGGAGGCGACATGTCCCTGGTGGAGCAGGCCAACGTCTGGCTCTTCCTCCGCTTGGCCAAAACCAACCGCAGTCGAGCCAAAGTCACCATCCGCCTGTTCCAGCAGCGCGGACGCGCCGCCACGCCGCAGGACGAGGTCCTGCTGGCCGAGAAGACGGTGGACACGCGGCGCAGCGGCTGGCACACCTTCCCGGTGTCCGCGGCGGTGCAGGCGCTGCTGGAGAGCCGGCGGAGCAGCGCGCTGAGCCTGCGGGTTTCCTGCCCGCTGTGCGGCGACTCCGGCGCCACGCTTGTCCTGGTCTCCGGCGGCAACCAGAGGGAGCAGTCCCACCGGCCCTTCCTCATGGCCGTGGTGCGGCAGGGCGACGGAGGCGACGCTCGGCGGCGCAGGAAGCGCGGCCTGGAGTGCGACGGGAAGGTGAGGGTCTGCTGCAAGAGGCAGTTCTACGTCAACTTCAAGGACATCGGCTGGAGCGACTGGATCATCGCGCCGTCCGGTTACCACGCCAACTACTGCGAGGGCGAGTGCCCGTCCCACGTGGCGAGCATCGCGGGCTCCACGCTGTCCTTCCACTCCACCGTCATCAGCCACTACCGCATGCGGGGCTACACCCCCTTCCAGAACCTGCGGTCGTGCTGCGTGCCCACCCGGCTACGTGCCATGTCCATGCTCTACTACAACGAGGAGCAGAAGATCATCAAGAAGGACATCAAGGACATGATCGTGGAGGAGTGCGGCTGCTCGTAAACGCTCGGACCCGAACGGGACGGACCGAACTGGACCGGAGGGGACGGAGGAGGCGGCAGCGCCGTCGCTCTCTGGGACGGAAACTCGTCTCCAGACTCGCCGAGTCAAACTCAGCCAGAGTCTCGATGGCACTTTCTGAAAAAACAGGAAAAAAGACAAAAAATGAATATCTAATATATTTTTGTTACAAACGGAGGGAGCGAGGCGTATTTATGTGGCGTTCAGGAACCGCTGCAGCAGTGGGACTTCAGAGAGACGAGGCCTGAAAAACTGAAAGATCTCAAACTATGCAACTTGTTTCCTGTCCTGCATCTGTTTCTGTTTCTACCTGCAGGAGGAGCGGAGACACCGTTACCATGTCCAAGTGTACGAGTGGAGAGTGTGTGAGTGTGTGTGTGTGAGTGTGTGTGTGTGAGACAGAGAGGATGTGTGAGGGTGTGTGTGTGTGTGTGTGTGTGTGTGTTGAGAGATACTTGAACAAAACAAGTTGGCTCGGCTGCTGGAACCAAACACTTCTTTACGTTACCATGGTAACCATGTTGATGTTATTATTAATATTATTGTTAGTAAGTATATTAATAATATTAATGTTATTCTTGTTAATAATATTTTGTGTTATTATTTCAGTTTTTCATGTTTAAGAAGCGTTACAAACGTTGTGTTATTTTTTGCACTATAGCGACTTGAGTTCAGGTCAGAGGTCAACAGGTCACATGTCACGGTTCAAGGCTTCTGATTGGTCCCCGCTGCGTTGGGAGTTTTAACCTCAGAACCAGTGAAACGCGACGTTAATTCAAACGATTCCCCTGGAGATCAAAATAAATCATGTTTGGTTTTTAATAAAACATTTTTAGTTCTTAGAGTTTAAATGTTTGAACTCGGAGGGAGAAACCTTCTGGTTGTGGTTCTTATGGGTCCCTCTGGTTTAATGACCTGCTGGGAAGAAAACATCCGTTTGGTTTCACTTTAGAGACTCCAGCCTACAGAACGACGAACCGGGTCGGTTCTCTGCAGAGTTCTTTAACGGTATCGGATCAGATCCATAAAAACAAACCTGACAGGGTGAAAGTTCCCTACAGGACGTCTGATTGGTTCTTTGTCTCCTCTGAATGTTAAAAATATAATATTTATTCATGTTTGCATATTGATGCTCACTTAAACGTTACGTTTGATCATCTGAAGGCACTTTATGAGAAACTGAACTGATTCTGGTTCCAGAACCAAATCAGTTCAGTTCATCAGACCCAAAGTGAATCATCATCAGATCCATAAGGTTCAGTCTAATCCTGATTATCATAATTTAATGGGAATTATTAAAGTATTTGTCTGAGTCATGAAGGAGGAGGTCTGAGATGTTTATGATTATGCAGGTTATTTATGGCTCCATGTTTCTCATGAATTTTCTGAATGAAGAGACTTCCTGTCTGCAGCTGTGAGCATTTAGACCCAAAGCAGAAAATGGTTTTGGTCTGCCGTAAATTAAACCCAGAGCAGAAAACGGATGAAATCTTCCTGTTCGAACACCAAAGAGTCCGTCTGACCTTCGGATTCATCGTTGAGATCAATTTAAACCTTCAGAAATCAGAAAACTGTTCAGACGTGTGAAAAAGGTCAGAACTGATGTTCATCCATGTCTTTCATTTCAAACTCATTTAGTTTCTGGAAGCTATTAAGTTTTGACAGATCATGTTCGTAAACTCCATTTCCCACAATGCTCTTCACCTTCACTGGTTCCACGTTGAGCAGCAGCTCAGAGCTGAAGGTTTAAATAAATCCCTGGTTTCATGGTTTCATGTTTCAGTTCCTCCTTGTTTATGGACTCAAATTAAATATCAGTGCTAAAAAAAGCAAAAGCTAATAGAACATGGCTGTATGTGTTTAGATGCTGTTTTTATATAAAAATAAGAATAATATAAATACTGACACTGAACAAAAGTGGACAAAGAATAAAAAGTATATTTTTTATTCTGTATATATGGAAGCCAGACTCAGTATGTTGCTTTGCTTTGTTGTAAATGAAATGTGCTTGTGGCATTTTTTATTCTTATTTATTTTACTGTATTCTTTGTTCTTTTGTTTAGGCTTCACTATTAAAGTCTGAAGGATGTACACAAAGGAAGCAGGCTGCTGTTTTCTGTCCTCACACACACACACACACACACACACACACAGGTCCCTGCCGTGTTTATCGCTGGGTTTCCCGGCGTTTGCAGCAGAGTGAAGGTTTCTCTGTCACACACGTTTCAAAACGTGACGCTGTGACGGTTCAGGATCGCTGGAGCGGCTCCAGCCGGGGCTTCGCTCCCTCAGCAGCTTCATTAAAGGCCTGATAGTTTGAGAGAGAGGTCAAAGGTCGGCTGAAGCTCCTCTGCTCTGCTCTGTTTAACTTCAGAGCTGCTGGAGGCTCGGCAGCTCTGAGGGAAGTCAGAACGTAAATAATCACATACAAGCTGGAAGATTTACACTCTGGAATCCAGCAGGAGATAAAACTGAGCTCTCAGAGGAACGGCTGAGCCGCGCTGCAGCACAGCGGCATTATGCTGCAGCAGCACAGCGGCATTATGCTGCAGCAGCACAGCGGCATAATGCTGCAGCAGCACAGCGGAATTATGCTGCAGCAGCACAGCATTATGCTGCAGCAGCAATCTTCTCTCATACTTTAAACACACCAGAGTCACTCCGACTGACTAACCGTCTGAGTCAGTCAGATCAGATCTTCGTTCACAGTCTCAGAAATCATCAACGACATCAGAGCTGAAACTGGGAGGGGTCAAAGGTCATCTCCTAACCAGCTGAAGTTCACCTTCCTCCAGACATCAGAGCGTGAAGCTCAGAGGAATCTCAGCAGAGCAAAGGCTTCTGGGACGACGTCCTCTGGACAGGATGGAGGACGCTTTGCCGTCACTCAGTGATCTTTGACCTCTTCTGCATATCTAAAGGTTCTAGAGTCGGATGCGCTGAAGGCCGGACCGGACCGGGTCAGCAGCAGAACCTGGACTGGTGGACAGAGAGACGGTTCTGCTGGTTTCAGAACCAAACGAGCGTCTGAACAGACCGGCTCTTTTCTGTTGTGTTCCTCAGTGGAAACATCGTAATGAGATTTCAAACTTCTGTTTTCCACGCCGTCCCTGAATGAGTCAGAGCTGCAGCGGAGCCAGCCTGGAAAGCTCCAGCTGGATCCCAGGAAACCCCAGCGAACGGCAGCCAGACCCGTCAGCCTGCTGCCGCATGAGGTCATGATCTGTGAGGGGAAACGGGAATAAAACTGTTTTCTTTCTGATGACGGTGAGGAAAGTGGGGGCTGCTGTTGTGGGAACAAGCTCTTCATCAGGTCGGTGATTAAACTTCAGCCTGGGTTTGCAGGCGAGTTCAGCCGGTAGCCGTAATAATGGGACCGAACTGGGATGACTGGGATTAAACCGTCCTGCCCCAACAAAACCACATCGAGCCAGGACAGACCTACAGACTGCTGGGAGGCTCCCAACATAAAACCTTCACCATCACTGGTTACTCAACGGGCTTTTATTCTGAAGAGTCGAGGCAGGTGGTTCACCTGAAACAAGGAGCAGGTCCAAGGTGGGAAAGCAGTGAGGTCAAGATGAAACATGGCGTCCGTCATGACGGCCATTTTGGCCTCCATCATGGCTGGCAGTGGTGGGAACGCTTTCGCTAAGCCGCTAGTAGCTGAGATGTTTCTCATTTAGCGCTTTAGCATGTTTGCTAGCTTTGAAAACTTTAACATTTTTTAGTTGTTATTTTGCGTTAGCATAGCTAGCTCTTAGCTAGCGGTGTGCGCCTGATTGCTATATGATCAGCAGCCACATGTTGGCGCCGTTCCCTCGGTTCCTGTTCTCCACTTTTGTCTTCAGAAGCTTTTACACTTTAAAACTCTTCTTACTCACAGAGAGGATTCCTGCGGCTAGAATCAGCTGTAAAGTGTTTTTCAGTTTCTCCTCCAGACACGTGACGCAGCAGCCGCTTTACAGCAAACATCTCATCCATTATGTTTAATTAAAGCCATTCAGCTGCAGGAGATAATCTCTGGCCAGTTAAACCAGCAGCAGGTCAGAGTGTTTTCTGTCGTTAACGAGCTCGTTTTGTCTCCTATAAAACCTGCTGCTCATTAACCGTAGAGGTAGCTACTGCAAACATGAGGGGCGCTGAGAGGAGTGGGTGGAGACGATCCGATGTGGCTCTGCTAATGAAAGCACTTCGGGTAATTTAACACGGATGTTTTTCTTGACAAATTACAGACATGGACGATTTGCGCAGGAATAAAATCACTGAGGCCAATTATCACAAATGACAGCGCTTTGCTGTGAGGGTTAGCTTACAGTACGCAGGGTGTGACGGCTCAGCCATTTCCCCTGCAGCATCAGAGGCTGCTGGGAAAGTCCGGCAGGTGGGAACGCCGACCCGGGAAGTTTGGACAAACATTTTAGGCTCAACTGGTTCCCAGTGCCGCTCCAGTCCGAGACAAAGGTCTGAACTGTCAAAGTTTCATCAGAATCGGTTCTGAACCCAACAACGTTTCAGACAGAGCAGCATCCCAGAGGGCACAGGGAATGACCTCTGACCTTTAACCTCTAACCAGAACCAGGCTGGTGGATAAAAGTAGCTTCAGTGGCTGAAACCGGCTGGTTCTGGTCCACTTCTGGTCCAGTTCTGAACAACCCGTCTTAGCTTCGACCAGTACCTCTGAGGAGTGCAGGCGCTGGCGCAGCCTCCAGGCACCAGGTGGCAGCAGAGCGTAGTTCAGCCCGGTGAGTCGATTCCTCAGGCGAGACGGAGACGTTTGAGGAAGCGGAAAAAGAAACCAGGAAGTGATAAACTTGGTATCTTGGTGCGAATCACAGGGACGTTATGAACTCAAACATGACGAAGCAGCTTCAGCTTTATGACCAACGTTTGGTTTAAATATGAAACCTGAAGCTGCCAGCAGAAAAACCAGGAAAAACGGCGAAGCTGACGCGATCCGTCGGTTTCCTGTAAACGTTTTGACCTTTTCGTCTCTTCTGATGTAAATTATTAACACAAATGTAGCAGAAAAATGTCGAGTTATAAAACCTTCTAGGAAATGAATAAGCACCAATGTTTAGTTCACGAAGTTTGTTTAGTCTAAAAACTCCCTGCAGTGACTCATTCCAGTTCTTCTGTGTGGAGAATCAGAGCAGTCTGGATTAAACATGGCGGACTGAACATGAGCAATACGTCTTATTGATCTGTATTGATCAGGTGATCGATGTTCGTACAGAAACACCATCAGTATTTAAATTCAGGTCGTTGTTCCGGTTCAGGAACAGAACCCGTTATGTTTCATCAGACGCTGATCTCTGCAGACGTGAAGCTGAGCCCGGTGTTCCCACTGAGTCCCACCATCAGAACCAGTGAAGAACCAGTCCTGCGTGCTGCAGCGGCGGCGCTGCAGTCAGGAAGCCTCGGTTTCCACCGCCGGCGCAGGAATGTCTGCAGGAACCGCTTCTCCTCAGCAGTTTAATCGCTGAATAAAATGTAAATGAGGCCCGACCCGTTTCTTCCAGCCCGCAGAAGCCGTCTCAGGTCAGCAGGCCTGGTTTGAGGTCGGCGGTTTGGCTGTGAAGCTACCCAGCATGCAGCTGGTTTAGAGGCTGCCATTGCAACGCGCTGCGTGTCTAAACGCTCGTCTGATGCATTAATGAGGTCTCAGCTGGGAGTTCTTATCTGCTGCTGGGCTCAGACTGGTTTCCACATCAGTGGACCCGGACCACAAACCGCCTGCTGGTTTTCCCTGGAAGCGTTCGCCACCAGCGCCGCGTCTCCATCCAGCCGCTAATCATTCACCAGCAGGCAACACCAGGGCACAGCGCTAACACACTGGTTCCAAACCAGTAAGGCCCACCAGCACGCCAGCTCTGCACTCAGAGGCAGTCGAGAACGGGTCCGGATGGTTCTGGTTCTGGATAAATGGACCCGGAACCACCAGAGCATCTGCAGTCAGGGGCTAAGCCTCGTCACCATGGAAACAAGGATTCATTGACCTTTCAACCCGACGGTGACACAAGGTCTGGGTTGAACCCGACCCGTCATGACAGCACACCCTCCCTAGGGGGCGCCGCCTGCTGAGACTCACCGCAGAAAAGGTTTCATCTGTGGTTAGCATGACGGAGCGCCACCACCAGGCTGGAAAAGGGAATTACTGATATAATGAAATATTAACATAATGAAATATTAAGATAATAAAATATTAAGATAATAAAATATTAAGATAATAAAGTTGTAATGTTGGGGGAACTGTGCAGTAGTTTCATCAGAAGGCGAATTAAATGATCATGAACTGAGGAACGAAAAGCATCTGATGGAGTTTTACTTTCATTTCAGTTTTACAGATAAAATAACATTTTTATGATCAAATTATCATCAGTAGCTGAACTTTGAAACGATTGTTTCCATTTCTAACAAACTGATGATAGCTTTTCCTGTAATCACGACTCATTTCTGCCAATACTGCATCTTTAATCTGATTATGTGATGACTTTATAATTATTTCTTCCAAGTCTGGCCCAAAACGCCACAGCAGGTCAGCAGAGTTTAAATCTGTTTTGTGTCACTAAAGGTTTCAGTAAATTCATGGAATCATCCAGAGGGTTAGGGTATCCCAACCAGGTTCTGGGTTCAGATCCCAACCAACCAGGTTCTGGGTTCCAGGTTCTGTCCCAAAACATGGGTCAGATCATCATCTTAGATCAGTGGTTCTTAACCTGGGTTCGATCGAACCCTAGAGGTTCGGTGAGTCGGTCTCAGGGGTTCGGCGGACCCTCCGCCACGGAGGTCAAGACACATCCGACTCATTATGTAAATTCGTGATGTCACGCCAGCTTGGCCATCACTTGATGCAGATGATCACGTTACATTAATTGGCCAATCAGCGCTGAAGGGACTTTAGTGTGCTCAGTAGTCACCGTGTGACTGTCGTAGTCGTACGTTGTATGGTATCTTTCTTAATATTTTAATCCATACTAACTATGTCGAGCAAAAAATGAAAGTGGTTGGACGAATATGTACAACATGGATTCACATGTAACACAGAACATGATGGGAGTCAGCGTCCTATGTCAAGCAATGCCAAGTTGAGCAACTCTAGTCTCGCACCGGCAAAACTGAAGGAAGACTTCTTGAAGCTGCATGGAGATGAGGAACACAAGAACACAGCGCTCGCTGAATTCAAGGTGAAAAGAGCCAGATTCCATGAATCTGCCTGCTCTTGGATTTGTACCCATGAACAAACCGATCCTCACCGCATCGCACGAAGTTGCTCACCTGATCGCAAAGCAGGGCAAGCCGCACACCATCGGAGAAACACTCATAAAACCAGCGGCGTTAAAGATGGCGAATCTGATAAACATATACCTATGTCTTGAATTTGGAAAAAAATCATATTTGATTTCTCACTACAGAAGGGTTCGGTGAATGTGCATATGAAACTGGTGGGTCCGGTACCTCAAACAAGGTTAACAACCACTGGCTTAAAAACTGTTTTAATAGAAATAAACTGATTCAGTTTCCAAGTTTCTCGTTGATTTTCCAGCCAACCTGTGAAATTAAAATATTCTGATTATCTGATAAAAACATTCGGGGCGTGCCGTGGTGGCGTAGCGGTTGGCACGACCCGTATTTGGAGGCCTTGAGTCCTCGACGGGTTCGACTCCCGGACCCGACGACACTTGCCGCATGTCTTCCCCCCTCTCCTTCCCTGTTTCCTGTCAGCCTGCTATCATATTAGGGGCACTAGAGCCACAAAATACCCCTGGAGGGGTAAAAAAAAAAAAAAAAAAACATTGGCAGCTTCTCCAATCCTCTGTTGTCATGACGACAAATTTAAGCATCAATATGAACCGTCCAAGTTTAACCGGACCGATCAGGTTCTGGTCCGACCCGAACCGATCAGGCGAATGTTTTGTTCTGCATCTAAACCAGAACCGGGTCAGCATCAGGTCCAGTTTAAACCTGCATTGATCTCTGATGTGACTCTTCAAAATAAAGGAGGTTCTTCAAATATAAAAATTAAAGCTTTTATTTCATAGATTCTGATTTTAAGATGAAACTGAATAAATTTCCCTCATCAGGTTTCATCATTAATCTCCAGCTGCTTGAAATCCCGTTTAATAAAATCTGATCAGCAGAGCAGAACATCAGATCTGACTCCAGTTCAATCTGATTATAGAATATTAATAAAGAACATGCAGGAACACCAACACACACACACACACACACACACACACCTGAACCACAGAAATCTCAAAGATTTCCTTCTCCAGATCAAAACATTAAAGTTTAATAAATTTTCCTGAGTTTATTTCTGATCATATGGAGTAATTTCTCCTCAGCATCGCCAACACACAGTGCGTGGAAACCGATAAAAATCTGTTTTTAAAGTTTATTTATTAATCTCTAAATTAATTTGGTGTTCGGTGGATTAAAGATAGTAATATTTAAATCCATAACTTCTTTAGATTTTGGTGTTTGTGTTGATGCTGTTTCAGTGAAATGACCAGATTTAGTTTGTGTCTCCAGAGGTTTTGGTCGCTGCTCTGATCCGTCTCATGTTTATCTACTTCCTGCTGCAGCGTTCTGCTTCCTGCTCTCAGGCTGGATCAGATGAAGTCGTCCTCCAGACTCCTTCACTAATAAAAATCCAAGTTTTCACACTCAAACAGCCTCAGATGCTCCGAGGTGATAAAGAGCCACGATTGGACAATGTGGAGCGGTCCTCACAGAGGTACAAGTCTCCATGCGGTTGGTGTGTGTGTGTGTGTGTGTGTGTGTGTGTGTGTGTGTGTCGTCTGTTTAATTTCCTGGCCTGATATCGTTTTACGCCGCCAAGTCGTCACAATAGGATTAGAGAAGTTTAATAAAGCAGATTTTCAGTGTGAGGAAATGAGTCCTGAGAGTTAAACACCAGCAGCTGATACACACACACACCCCTAACACACACACACTGCTAACACACACACTGCAGCTAACACACACACACCCCTAACACACACACACCCCTAACACACACACACTGCTAACACACACACACTGCTAACACACACACTGCAGCTAACACACACACTGCTAACACACACCTTGGCTAACAGACTTTAGCTAACAGACTTTAGCTAACAGACTTTAGCTAACACACCTTGGCTAACAGACTTTAGCTAACAGACTTTAGCTAACACACCTTGGCTAACACGTTGGCTAACAGACTTTAGCTAACACACCTTGGCTAACAGACTTTAGCTAACAGACTTTAGCTAACACACCTTGGCTAACAGACTTTAGCTAACACCTGGTGTCTCTCCGCCACAGTTCCTTTATATTTGTGTCTCCAGGAATGAATTTCGTTGCTCCCCCATTTCCAAACTTTAATCCATTTCTTCCTCAGTGACGGATTCCTCGTTGCTGATTGGCCGTTCAGCTCATGTTGTCAGAGGAAACGTCTCTCTGGATATCGACTCACCAGCTGCAGCAGCGTCTACTGCCGGGCTTTGGCTCAATCTAAGCATTTTGGATCAGAACCGTCTGAGTGGGACGGCGGTTGGACCTCCCCATCATGTCTCTGCTTCAACCAGAATCCTGATACCTGGGATGATTTCTGCTGACGGTCCCATCGGGTCGAACCCGTCCACAGGTTAACCCATCAGAGGTTGGCACCATCACCTGTCTGACTGGTTTATAGCCCGTCCAGAACCATCCAGAACCTCAACGCTGGTTCTGAAAGGTCAGCAGTCACCGACATCAAGAGTCTGACTCCACCGCAGGAAACGAACCAGAACCAGAGGGTCTGGACCCAACGCTGACACGGTACTCTGGGGAGCAGCAGCTGACCGAACAGCTACTGCAGTAAACTGGAGTTCGTTCATGATGTGACCTGAGATCATTCCTGGACTTTAACTAGGCCAGAACCATGTTGGACCAGAGGTTCTGTTACCGTGGATGTGTGCTGATGGGACCAGCAGCTCAGCCTGACGCCGATCGGCTCCATGTGATCAGAGAAAACGACCAGAGCAGGACGAACGTCTCTGTCACTGCATCCCAAATCTGTCCAGGTGAGAAACTTTTCCACCTGGACCAACTTCCTGGACTGATGAGGATGCATTAAACTGGTTTCCAGTTAGCTTGTAGCGTTAGCCGTCCAAACAATAATTCAGCCTTCTGGTTGAACTGGGATGACTGGGAGGTGAGATCTATAGTTTAACAGATCTATTATTGGTGATCATTCGTCCTGATGGAAAAACGACTTTCTGATAAATAATCAATGATGGGAACAGAATCGTTTCCTGACCGCAGGGAGAGGCAAACAGCAAACTTTAAAAGTTTTATCTCTGCAGGAACATTTAAGATGACTTGAACTCCCAGGTTCTCCATCTGAGCAGCATTAGGATGAGAGGGTCAAAGGTCAAATGGTCGGAACAAAAAACAGACGACAGCAGCAACAACTTTCTGTAAACACACCACATTTAAAAAAACAACTATGTGAACTCACATTTTAAACGTTTCAACCCGAATCCAGGTAGTTTGGTTCGGTTGCTGAGGTGTGAACACTAACTGACCTCTGACCTCTGGTCCTCCAAACCTCAGTCTGGGTTCAGTGTGAATGTGAACGCCAAGGGAACCAGAGACCGCTCCAAAAGCAGGAAGTGGACTACAGCGCAGGGCATTCTGGGTAAATACAACCAAAGCTAACATGCTAGCCTAGCGCTAGCAGCAGAAATGGCTCCTGGTCTTTAGCCAAAGACTAAAGAGAAATCCTCCAACACTAAAATCTGACGCCTCCATCTTGTTTCCATCTGGTGAAGAAGGAAGTTGCTCTCAGTGTCTTCAGAGGTTTTTGTGTGGTTTCCTTCAGTGGTTCTTGGTGCAGCGCCCCCACAGGCCAGGAGGGGAACAGGTTGGTTTGGGTCAGAACCACAGCAGCTGGAGGTGGAGCAGATGATGGAGTTCTGGTTCCAGTAGAACCGGGTCGACCGGACCATCAGCAGGGAAACAGATTTAGTGGCGTCAGGTTATTCCAAATGTAGAAATAAAAGTTAAAAATGTTGTTTTGAGATCGGTTCTGGTTGGACTTTGTGGCTTTAATTAAAGCTGCTGCCAGGCTGATTCCAGCTGTGAGGTGAAGTTGGTCTAACGTTTGTCTGAGTGGCAGCAGAGCTTCAGCTGCATGAACTCTGTGACCTTCGGTACCTGCAGGCGTCTCTGGCCCAATCAGAGCCGCCGGTGACTCACCTTCATTACTGCTGCGGACGGTAATGATGGCTGCAGAGCCCGGACAGCGGCGCGAGGCACAGTTATCACCACGGCGATGAGACAGGAAGTCAGGCGGCGTTGTTTGACAGAGACCTGAAATAACAAGGTGTGTGTGCACAGATTCCGACACACACGCAGGAAAACTGACGTCAAACGAGTTTAATGAGCTTCTATGGTGGCGGATGAGTTGAGCTGGAGTCACAGGGTTCATGCATTCATCTCTTCACTCCTTCATCTCTGAACTGGTTTCATTTCCTGCTGCTCTGAGTCTTCAGCTCATTAATGACGTGTTTTTATTAACGGCTGTGATCTGGATCCCGTCAGGCTTCCTGTTCCTCAATACCAAATAATAGGAAGTCATTCAGCGAGTCGGCGGTGAAGATGAAGGAGCCGCTGCAGGACGAAGGCGTGACGGCGCGTTCCTCTGAAGCGATGCGCCGTCACGCCTTCGCTCAGAGCCGGAGGAAAACCTGATGAAACGCCAGAGGAAGCTCAGATTGACGCTCGGCATCCTTCAAACCAACCAAGTTCAGTCAGAACCAGAAAGTTCCCAACCCTGAACCCAACAGCTGCTATAACCAGGACTCTCTGGGAGGAGCGGCCTTTGACTAGGCCACTCTGAAACGTCTTTTGTCTTTCCATTCAGTTCTGCTGTAGATCTTTGTCCTGCTGAATGAACCAAGCGTCACTCAGCCTCTGGTTGGACCTTCTTCTTCTACGTCTGTTTAATGGCGGCTGGTAATCCGTACTGGAGCATTGCTGCCTCCTGCTGGTGAGGAGTGAGAATCAAACTAAACCTCCAGATGTCTGTTAAAAATCTGAACTGGGAGTTTTTACTTCCTGAATCTCTCAGGTAGACCAGGTATGCTTGGCTCTGATTGGCTGAGAGCCAATAAACCAAACCAAAGATCAGCTGATCGGAACAAACCAATCACTGGATCCGGACTGGATTCACTGGACTGGATTCACTGGACTGGTTGACTGGGTCATGATGATGAAATTAAACTAATCGCTGTTTGATCAGGTTCTTTCATTGATCATAGCTGCTGCTCATTTCACCATTTCATTATTAACGATTATTAATGTGACGCTCAGCTGTGATTGGCTGCTTGTTTATCTGGAGAAACGACCAACATGAAACATGGAAGCAGAGCTGCTTCCTGTCCGTCTGTCCTCCAACTTCCTGTTTTGCTCTGAGGACGGCTGAAGCGGCTCCATGAGGCTGAAGATGATCTGGGAATAACTGGGAGAAACTTTACGATTCTTCCTGGTGGCTAAAAAACTCACCGGCTTCCTTCAACTTTTAAAGAATGTAATGTACAGGAAGTGTTTCACAGTAAAGCTGTTTGGGATTCCCATAATATTTAGCAAGAAGCAGAAAACGTCATTTAGTTTGTTTCAGGATGCAGTTTGAATCCAAATCATCAGCAGAGAGAACTAGAAAATTTCGGAAGAAATTTAGCCGGGGCCTGCCAAGGCGCGCCCGTCGGGCATGGGCCCGGCGTCGTCACGCTACAAATCGGCGTCGACGCTAAAGAACGCCGCAACGTAATCAGTGGCACGCGGAGAATCGCAAGAACGTTAAGTGAGGCGGACGTGCACCATTCAGTATTATAAAGTAAGTATATCAGCTAAAATCAGCAGAAACGCTAATGTTAGCGTCATTGCTTTCATCAGTATGTGGGAAATCACTAGGATATTTTCTGTAATTGATTTACTCCATTCAGTATACTAAACATTGCTAAAAAGTAAAATAAATAGCTAATAGCTTATTGAAGCTAAAATGCTAACGCTAATGAACCTTGCATGGAACTGTTTAGTAACAGTTCAATGCTCATAAACTGCAGGAAGGCAGTTCATTAGCATTTACCTAATGATTGTCACAAATATAAATTTTCAATAACGCACACACACAACATATTACAGTTTAAAAATATATATTGACCTTATGTTAAAGATTTCTACAAACTTTTTACAGGTAAAGTTTACAATGAACCAAAATTACAACATTTAAAGAATACCATAAATTTAAGAATCTAATGTCTCTGCAATAAAAAGAAATTGCTATCTTTTTTATTTTTAAACAACACCTCATATTGTTAAATAACTGATTTTATGTATTCAAGTTTTAAATATTACATTTGAGTTTGCATGGATGTAAAATTACAGTTTAAAAATATGCTCAGTATTTTTAAACTGCTCAGCTAAACTTCGCTCTTTAGCTCGTTAGCTTGTCGATGTTTCAGTTTTATTCGCTGGGAAAATTATTCTTTGTCTGCTTTGAAGATAAGCAGACAAATAATAAAAAACAAGTTTTGATATTAACTCTCAACTTCATTCACAAAACTTTTTCGTTATTTATTACGCAACGAACTGTCCTTGAACACAACGCTGATCCCTCTTCACCCTGTCACCAACTCACACACATCCTCATTGTGTTGTGTTCTGTAAATAAACAAAACACAAGCAAAATCAATAAACTATATGCATATTCCAGTATACTGAGTTTTGGTTTTACATTCATTCTATTTAAATGTAGTTTGTTTGTGCTTACCAATGTTTTCTGGCCGGATGTCAGGCACCGTTTTCCCCTGGTCAGTTCGTCCATGTCTGGTTTTAGTTCTATTCTGTGGCAATCCGCAAAACGGCGTGTAGGTTTTCGTCAGTAATGCGCGATCTGTGCTTGGCCTTGTTTAAAGTCATTATTGAAAACATCTGTTCGCACAGATAGGTGCTTCCAAACGTGGACAAAACACGAGCTGCATGGAGTCGAAGCTGTGGCATCAAATCAGGGGGCAGTAGACGGTAAAAGTCCTCGATTGAAACATCACGGGACTTCGCTCTTTAGCTTGTTAGCTTGTCGATGTTTCAGTTTTATTCGCTGGGAAAATTAATAATCAGCTTGAGGTGACTCTGCTGCACTCTAGTGGCGAGAAGCCGTAATGTTGGTTGGTAAGAATCGGAAGGCATTATGGGATATGTAGTTTGTAGTCAATTCGTGCTCAAAACCTATTTTAAGTCAATCAACGGGGCTGTCAAACGGTGGTAGGGGGGAGAGGGCCACATAAAACGACGTAGCCGGCCACATGTGGCCCGCGGGCCTTGAGTTTGACACATGTGCAATAGAGGATCTATCTGCTGCTCATGCAAAACAGTCTATTTTAATCCCATGTGTAATAGTCATTGGGTTAAATCAGTTATATAATGCTGAAAACGCAAGTAGTTGATGTAAAAATATTCAAGGCTTTTATTTTGAAATTTTCAGTATGCTTAATTTCAAAGTTCCGAACGAATCCCATGTGTAACAGTGCTTTGCATGAAAAAGTCAAATAAAGCCAAAAAGAGCAATTACATGATGTAAAAATATTCAAGGCTTTTATTTTGAAATTTTCAGTATGCTTCATTTCAAAGGGCCAAACTAATACCATGTGTAACAGTGCTTTGGATGAAAAAGTCAAATAAAGCCAAAAAGAGCAATTACATGATGTAAAAATATTCAAGGCTTTTATTGTGAAATTTTCAATATGCTTAATTTTAAAGTTTAAAACTAATCCCATGTGTAACAGTTACTGAGTTAAATCAGTTATATACAGCCCATAGCAGCAATTAGTTCTAAAGGCCAGTTCAGTCCTGATCTGTTTCAACTGAGCGGTCCACTATAGATAGAACTACAGCGATGCGTATTTGTAGTCCAAACCAGCAGCCAATAGCCTCTTGAGATCCGTTGCTATGGCAAATAATGGTCTCAGCAGGGTGTGAGCTCTGAGCTCTGAGCTGTCAAACACACAATTGTGTGTTTGAGCAAACACGTTTTACTGACAAAAAGCATTGGAAACAAATCCTTCCTGTTGGGGAACCGTAATACATATTCGAAAAGCGTTTAAAGCGTATGAGAGGTCAATGTGTCTTCTGCGATAGTCCCGAGATTCATATCTGTACCTCACTCAGAGCATTTACAGCGATGAGAGAAAGAAATGTTGTGCCCAGATCTGAAATTCTATTCAAATACATGGGAGAGAGCCTCAGACAGCCTCAGAAAATCCTGTCGCATGACTTTGCTCTGAAGCACCGTGACAGAAAACCGTACGGTCTAGATAAATTTCGAAAACATTTTACCGGAGCAGACAGGCGTATCAATGTCAGGACCGATTTTGATACTAATCGTGCGATATTTGTGGGCGTGATGGCGATTTCAAAAATGATTTGGGCTGAAAAAGTTGTCTTCATCTCTCACTCTAAGCAGCCAGAGACGCACTCTAACTTTAGGAAAAATGAGAAACTTTGGGTCGCTTAGAGGCAAATTGTGGACAAACCGTAACTGGTATCGACGAGCCGTCTTCACTTTCGAAGAGATCACAGACGTATCTACAAAATGAAATTTGAATGGCATTTCTAGGTGAATTTGTGACGACACAGAAAATCCTCAAAAATAGGGTATTTCTAGGATTTTTCCCATTGACTTATAATGGGGTTTTTTTCGTAGTTTTTTGCGAATTATGTCGCCACGTTAAGCCCAAATCCCACCAAAAGTAATAGCTGGAATGGCGTGAATTTTCTGCACGTTTTGATACCTCATTTGTAGGTGTGCACCCAGCAGTATGAGCCGCATTAACGGTTACGGAAGAAAAATAAAGAATAAAGAAACACTTTCTCCGACAATAGTAATAGGTTCCTGCCATTGCTTTGCATGGCAGGCCCCAAAAATGTTTCTGGGTTTCCCTCAAAGCGAAACGGCGATTCACCTGAGAGAAAACCTTCAAAAACGCCACGAGGAGGAGCAGAGCTCAGCGCAGCGCAGGCGTGTGTGTGTGTGTGTTAGCAATGTGTGTGTGTGTGTTAGCAATGTGTGTGTGTTAGCAATGTGTGTGTGTGTGTGTGTGTGTGTGTGTGTGTGTGTGTGTGTGTGTGTGTGTGTGTGTGTGTGTGTTTTACGGTTCCTTACGTTGACATTTAAAGCGAAGGCCTCGGCTGAAAAGTTGGTCCAGAAACCAGGGAAATGTTCTCAGAATGAATTGAGCCTCCAGACGGTCAGACGGCTCCGAACCAGAACCTCTACGGTCCAGACGAACAGAACCAGGACAGAATTGGAACCAGAATAGAACCTGAACACAACCTGAACTAGAACTGGAACAGAACCTAAACCGTAATCAGAACCATGTCGGCCCAGTTCCTTACAGACGATGCGTTCTGAGGCCAGCATGGCGCCGATGTGAGACCAACCGGTTCTGGTCGCCGGTGGTTACGGAGCGTTAGCGGGTTCTACAGAAATTAACACGTTAGTTTGCATGTTGATATTTTCTCCCCATCAAATCCTTCAGTGTTTGAATCCATTAGCTGCTGTTAGCATCTACTGCTAACAGCACGAGACTCCCGGTCCTTCTGGGTTTCCATCTAGTGGAGATGAAAACATTCAGTCTGGTTTTACTCCCAGAATCGAGTTCAGAGGAAACGGAGGAAAATATCAGCCAAGTCAAAATGGAGAAATATTTTCTCATCTCCCTCCAGGTCAGTCTGGGTTTTCTCCCATTCACTTGGATCAGCGAACAGAAGTTAAAATGTAAAACCTCAACTTGCCTCCAGGATGTTCTGGATATCCCGGGTCCAAACCTTCTGGAGAACAAGCAGCTGGTTTAACCAGGATGGAGAAGAAGTTTGGTTTCCTTCTCTGTTTCCTCTCAGCTTATTGAATCTCTGCTGGGAGCAACTAAAGCCCAGAACCACTAGCAGAACCACAGCTGGTCTGCAGCTTGTCGTTTGTTTCCTGCTGTGAGGCGAGTAGAAAGTTCCCCTGGTCCATCATCAGGCCCAGAGCGTGTTCTGTCTGATTTCTGTCGGTCGGCTGAACCAAGCAGCTGCTTTCATCATCATCATCATCATCATCATCATAGACACCAAACGCTCCTTCATTGTTTGGACCAACAGGAAGCTGAAGGGTTTTAACTAGGCCATCAGCTTCAGCTTTTTGTTCTGCATCAAAAACCAGGAAACTGAACTTCAGTTCTTCAGGAGACGAGATGATCAAATGAGACACCTCGTTACCTCGGCATCCGTCCCTACGCCTGACGGTCTGATGGCACTTCCTGTCTGCTAACACACACACACACACACAAACACACACACACACGGGCAGCATTGATCTTCCTGCCATTCTCCGGCGATCCGGTTCTGAAAGGTTTCATTAGACTGGAGGGAATCCAAGCTGTCAGGAATAATCTGCCAACCGTCCAATTAAGACGACCGAGTTCTGACACAAACATGATTTAATAAACGCGTCAGTAGAAACCAACTAATCTGTGCTGTAGTTTTGTCCCGGGCGGTCTGGGACCGCTTTAGATGGCTGGAGATGTTTCCCATCAGCCCCGGCTCCTCCTCGCCGTCCGGCCGCGGCGCGCTGCCGGATCAGATGTCCGCCGGTCGCTCACACTCTGACGGAGGTCCACAAACATCATCAAAGACTCGGCTGTCAACACACACATTCCTGTGCAGGAACACAGTGTTCACCCGAGCGAGATGTCAGATACCATCAGGCTGATGGGTCGCGGGCAAACCCTGGATTTCCCATGAGGCCGAGTGGCTGCCGGCGGTCCCACACAGACAGGAAGCGTTGAGGGCGGGGGCTTTGGGAGAAGAAAGGTCCACGACCATCAGAGCCAGAGCAGCTGGATGCTGGGCCCGGATTCATCTGGACCAGAACACAGTTAGAGAGTCCGGCGGACAGACTGGCTCTGAAGCTGATCGATTATTGGACATTTTAAAGGCTATTAGTGTTTATAACTAATCTCCCTCGTAACCGATCAATTCAACTAATTCATCTAGAGAAACTCTAATTTTCCACAGATCTACACTTACAGAGCAAAAAGTACTTTCTATCATTCATATTCTATCATTCATATTTATTGAAAGGATCAAAAATTCCCCAAAACTTATCAGGGGAAAAAAACTAAATCACATTTAAAAGAAAAATCAATTATTGTCAACTTGGTGCTTATGAACTGAAACCAGCAGCAGTCTCACCGTTTCCTAGGTAACCGTCTATAGAAAAATAAACATGTCGTGTTTATCAGAGCAGATTCCCTGCAATGTCCTGTTAGCTCATATTCATATTCATATTCATATTTCTACGTGCTGCTGTTCTGAGTAATGAACGTCTATTGGATCAGAGGTGAGGCGTTCACTGTGTCCTGCTGCACCAGAACCGGGTCCGTTCCTTTGTTCTGATACGAGGTCGATTGTTCTGACCGGCCTGACCTTTGGGAAGTAAATCTCAAAGCTGTGCTGGAGGATTCAGGGACACGTCAGAAAGTAGGCCAAGCTGTCAGTGGCCATGTTTCCATCAGCGCGTTTCACGTTGAAGCATCATGTTAAAAAGATTGATGGAAATCACAAAATCCAAAATAACTTTCTCAATTTCACACAAAATCATTAACGTTCATTTGAAAAGATTTTTGGCTTTTCCAAAAAACATTTCTGATGGTCTGTGCCTTACCAGAGGCACCAAACTGGGGAACATCTCTAAAGTCAAACCTCCATCATGGAGCAGAAACGTCTCTCCGAGTCATGCTAGTTAACAACCTCTACTTCCTGTTTACATCTGATGACATCACGCTTTGCTGGCTGATTCTGTCCAAACCAGCAGATGGAAACACGATAATTCACGTTTCCTTTCTGGCAACATTTTAAAACTTCGCTCAAAACAAGTGGATGAAAACATAGTTTTCACTTTCAGTTTCAAGACTCAGCATCTACACATCACAGCTCTAGACTGAGTCACGGCTGGACAGCAGCGACTCTGTTCCAGTGACGAACACGTGGCTCCATCGGACCGAGTCGACCTTTATCAGCACCTCCAGAGAACCAGCAGCCTGGATGATCTGCTCATCAAATCAGAGCAGAAAACGTCTGACAGCATGAAGACACGACGGACGGATCCTCCTGACCAAGCTCCAATTACTGAACACGAACTCCGGTCCAGGAGTCGATCTGACCGAAGATCCAGAGTTCATCCGACTCGCAGACGTCGAGGGAAACATTATTTTATCGCTCAGATTCAGACTTTTATTACCTCGTTTTATTTAAGAGGGAAACGGGAGAATAAAAATGTTCGTTTCAAGGTTATGAAGCACCAGAGGATTTTCTACAGACCACATCAGCATCTGCTCAGGACAAGGTCAAAGGTCATATCGCAGTTCCCAGAGTACAGATAGAAACACGGTTCACTGACAGCCGCCGCACGCCTGGAGGACACGGAGGGGACATGGAGGACATGGAGGGGACACGGAGGGGACACGGAAGACACGGAGGGGACACGGAGGACACAGAGGGGACATGGAGGGGACACGGAGGACATGGAGGGGACACGGAGGATACAGAGGACACGGAGGACATGGAGGGGACACGGAGGGCACGGAGGGGACATGCAGGACAGCCTGGCTCCTGTTGGACTGGGAGGAACCCTTTCCGACTGACAGTACTCCTCCTTGTACTCCAGCAGACGTTCCGTTACTTCAACATGTATTTAAGAAATTTAGAGCAAAAAATGGATTCATAAAAGTTGACTAAAGTGATAACGACATCAGATCGGTTCTACGGATTCAGATTATTTAGAAATGAATTCCAGAATATGAAGCTCAAAACATTTATACAATAAATATATTCTTCACATATTAACACATTTGGACCAGAACAACTTTACCAAGTCAAACATTTTCAACCCTTCAGCGCATATTAAACATATTTCTCATTAAGTCCATTTTTCTGTTTTTTTTATTGATTGATTTTCAGGCGGTTGGTGAAAAACTCCTTGGTGAGGCTGATGGGCCTGCAGAGGGTCAGGGGTCAGGGTTCAAATGAAGGAAAAATACTTCATACAAAATAACATGAAGGGTTAAATCAGCTAAAAGTTCAATTATGTATTAAATATACAGAATTTGGTTATTAAATCAGTGTGAAAACTGTGAAAAACCAAACTAATGAATGATTACCTGGAAGTTCATCTGAACAAACAACAACAGGATAAATGATATTAAAAGTGAAGAGAATCAGATAATAAGACCAGAAGACTTAAAACCTAAAACATGAAAACATTCAGGGATTGGATGAAACAACGACGGACTGAACCCGGTTCTGCTGGTTAACACCTGGATTCATCTGACAGTTAAGATCCGACTTATAAACTGGATTCAGCGCCACCTGCAGGACAACAGGGGAACCGGAGCCAGAACACATCCAGACATTAAAACCGCAGCAATGAAACAGAAATCTGAACAGCATTTATCCAGAGCAGCATTAGCATTATGCTAACCAGACCAGCATTAGCATTATGCTAACCAGACCAACATCAGCATTATGCTAACCAGACCAACATCAGCATTATGCTAACCAGACCAACATCAGCATTATGCTAACCAGACCAGCATTAGCATTATGCTAACCAGACCAACATTAGCATTATGCTAGCCAGACCTACATCAGCATCCAGTAAGCCAGTCCTGAACTGACCAACATTAGCAGCCGATGAACAGAAGAGGAAAATAGGCAGCAGAGCAGCTTGGAAGCTAAAGCTAATAAAACTCACCGGAACCTCCTCCGCCCTCATTCACGGAGGATAACGTCTCCTTCCTTCCTCTGTCGGCGCCATTATCATCTTCATCTGCGGCCCAAAACTTTCCCGCGTCTTCTTCTCCTTTGATGCTTTTGGCGGTTGGTGTGCGTTACCGCCACCTACTGGTTTAAATGTATTTTACATATAGAGGCGAAATTCAGACATTAAATTCAGCGTCGCTGATTGGCCAAATATTTATTATTTTACCTTAGCAACCACACACGATTGGCTGTTTAACTAGAAAAAAACTGACAGCGAAATTCACTGTAAAACTTGGATAAGATTGTTGATGATTCAGATTACATTTAGGCGCAGTATTTTTATAGGTTTTATTGGCTCTAGTGGCCCTTATTTTATAGTGAAATGACAGGAAAATGGGTAATGAGAGAAGGAGAAAGACATGTGGCAGGGCGGGAATCGAACCTGCGACGGTCAAGGACCAAGGCCTCCATACATGGGTTAAAGATTACAAAATCATGTTTATAGATGACTTTTAGACTTTTAGTCCAGCTCAGATTCAGTTTAGTTCTCCTGGACAGTCAGGAGTGAAGTTATTAGAATGTCTGTTTGGTTTTTACATTCATGTTTCATGAAGTCTGCAGCAGTGAGACGTCCTAACTCAACGCCTCCTGCAGATTCATTCATTCATTCATCCAGTTGGTTTCTGTTTATTCTGCTGTTTCTGATCCACTGGATCTCTGTCTCCAGGTTCCACACCTACCAGATCATCCTGGTCTTATTGCTGCTACAGTCTGAACATAATCACCTGCATGTCTTATTTTCTGTTGACTCTTGACACAAAACGTTTTCTTCTTAGCTGCAGTGAACATTAAAAATCATTTCTTTTTCCAACATTTTCTCTTCTTCTTCTTCCTTTTCCACTCAGACCAACAGAAACACATTTCATCCTCAGATCACCTGAAGCCTCTGAGGAGTGAAAACAGTTTGTTGTGTTTTTACTGAACTTTCCGGTGTTGCTGATCATGAGTCCAGACCATCTGAACACCCGGCTGCGGATCCGCTTACAGGTGGAGGAACGACAGGAATGCAGCGGCCGCCTGCTCCAGCGCCGCAGCAGGAGCGCCGCAGCAGGAGCGCCGCAGTTCCTGGGAGTTTCTGGCTGTTTGCAGGAGCCGCTGCTCAGTCTGGCCATCTGTGTTTGTTGTGGCGCGTTGGAATCATGTGCAGGATCAGATGGTCCGTCTAGACGGTTCGGGGCGTGTTGGGCCCGGATCAAACGCTCACATGGTTCCTCCTGTCAGATCATTAACCAGATTACCGGACCGGGCCATCCCGCCCGGACCGTAGGTTCTGCTCCTCTGCGGCCCGTCAGACGGGCTGTCCTCCAGCCTCGCCTCGTCCCGCCCACGACACACGCAGCGCGACACACGTGTGAGTCATGAGAAACTGTCTGAATCACAGAGAGGAAAGAAAGAAAGAAAGAAAGCAAGGAAGGTTTTTCCTGAGTCGTCTGCGCTGAGAGCCGCTGCTGAACTTATTTAGGCCCTAAAACAGGTTGTCAAAGTCCGGTCCGGGGCCCCTGTGCGGTCCGGGGCACCTGTGTGGTCCGGGGCCCCTGTGCGGTCCGGGGCCCCTGCGGCCTGGGGCCCCTGTGTGGTCCGGGGCCCTTGTGCGGTCCGGGGCTCCTGTGTGGTCCGGGGCCCCTGTGCGGTCCGGGGCCCCTGCGGCCCTCCCTGTGTGTCCGACTGCAGTCCAGAAGAATGGTAGAAAATGGTAGAAATTTGTCAACCATCAGGCAACTGAAAAGTTGCATCAGGCCTTTTCGGAGAAAGAGCAACTTAAACTCTAGTCGACCCAAAAATCTAAAAAAAAAAAAAGTCCACCATGTCTTTTTACTCAGACTAAAGAGATTATTTGATCTAACGCGAATTAATAAAACAAATAAGTCACAATGGAATAAATAAGTTTTAATTTGAAAATCAAGTTTTTTCTACTTTCCAAGTTTGGCCTCAGAGTGTGAGCTGCAGTAGAAGGAGACTGGTTGACCTCTGACCCTGTGGATGAGGCAGCAGTGAACATTCTGCAGATCCAGGACAGAAAACTGTTGTAATTTAATAAACCAAACGGTCACCATGGAAACCGTCTGAGCTGAAGGTGGAATCTGATTGGTGGACTGTTTCCCTCCTTCCTCCCAGACGTTTCCTGACCTTCATAGTCTGAATCTCACCTGGAGGATAAAAATGGCCGCAGCACCGCCATGGAGCTCCGCCTCCAGACGACGCAGAGAGTCATTCTGGTGTCTGAGGGAATCCTGACCAGTGACCTGCAGTCCGGGGAGGGCTCCATTAGTTTATTTGTTTAGTATTTATTAGTTTATTTATTTCCCATTAGTTTATTTCAATGTTTATTATTTGGCCCGATTATCGCAGCCTGTTGAATGTGACAGGTAGCCAATCAGAAACGCGGTGAACGGAGGGAATCCCAAACTGTTGTCATGGCAACTGAGAGTCCAGTGGACATCAGAGGTGATAAGTGGAAATGTTTATTACTATATGTAAAGGTTATTTTTTATATGTGGTTATGTTTATTCAGTTAAAAATGTTAACTATGAAAAACCATAACTCCAAATCATAGAGCAGCAAATAGAGCGGCTGCTCCGCCATCTTTTATCAAACATCTTTTCTTTTTGTTTCGTCTTTTATCGTTAAAATGAGCCGCAAACTATCACTGCTTGATTATTCTAAAGTCATGTTTGGTATGTATGCTAGCCATGGAGCTAGCCGTGGAGCTAACCGTGGAGCTAACCATGGAGCTAACCGTAGAGCTAGCCGTGGAGCTAGCCATGGAGCTAGCCATGGAGCTAACCGTGGAGCTAGCCATGGAGCTAGCCGTGGAGCTAGCCATAGAGCTAACCGTGGAGCTAGCCATGGAGCTAACCGTGGAGCTAGCCATGGAGCTAGTCGTGGAGCTAACCATGGCGCTAGCTCCTCATGTAAACAATAACATGCAGGGGGTCTAAATTTGTAAATCTGATTATGATTAAGTCATAATCTATGAACCTCACCGCACGTCACTGATCCTGATGGTGTAATGCTGCTGCTCGGTCTGCTGGGGGCGCTGCAGCCTGTTGGCCCAGCGCAGGCCACGCCCCCTCTACCTGCTGCAGGTGAAGGATCCTGATGTTTCTGAACAGCTGAACAGCGTTGCCTCTGGAGGTCAGATTAACCCGGATTATGTGGCGCTGACTCATGTCAGAGCGGCTCGGCTCGTGTTTAACCAGAACTAGAACCAGAACCTGCAGCTGCTCACAGGAAACATGACATCTGAGAGGCGCCACATGTTTCCTGTTAGCGACCTGCTGCTCCGCATCACCGCTCCAGCTAGCATGAAGGCAGCGCTAATCCTTCCTGTTAGCTAACCGCCTCCATCTGACGGTGTCAGCCCGGATTTCTCCCCGGTTTAATCTCCCGCCGCTCCGTCTTTGATCAGAGGAGCCGCAAGAACCCGTCCTGCCTCTGTCTGACCTCTACAGCAGCAGTCGCCACGGCAACCAGTTCCTCAGACAGGAAGTAGCTTTAGCTTCAGTCACTGATGAGACTCAGAAATCGCTGGCCGCTCCAAAAAGGTCTGGTCAGTGATGTCACTCAGGTAGACACACCTGACCAATCATCACACACCTGACCAATCAACAAACACCTGACCAATCATCACACACCTGACCAATCAACAAACACCTGACCAATCAACAAACACCTGACCAATCAACAAACACCTGACCAATCAACACACACCTGACCAATCAACACACACCTGACCAATCATCACACACCTGACCAATCATCACACACCTGACCAATCATCACACACCTGACCAATCAACAAACACCTGACCAATCAACACACACCTGACCAATCAACACACACCTGACCAATCATCACACACCTGACCAATCATCACACACCTGACCAATCAACACACACCTGACCAATCATCACACACCTGACCAATCAACACACACCTGACCAATCATCACCAGCAGTCGAGTTTTCTGCAGTTTTCACCAAATTGAACTAAAGACTGAATCACAACAGAAATGAACAACAATGAATCATATTAGAATGAGTAACTGAGGAATGAACACATTCTGACTTTATTTGGAAACTTTCACAATAATTGTTCTTCCCTTTAATCTCTACATTTTTTCTCCTTCTAATCTGGATTTCCCTCCATAGTAACAGATTTTTAAAATAAAACTCTTCAGAAGGCCAGACTGAAATCTGTCTAAAATCCACTAAACCTAAACACTAAACTTCAGACTCTGTAGCTCTTAGCTTAGCGCTAGCAGCAGCGCTAACTGGGGAGTTTAGCTTTTTGTGATTTTCACGTTGCAATTTGTGCAGCCTTCATTCCCATAGAGCCAAACTTCATAGAGCAGAACTCATGTAGCATCATTGGTGATAAATCTGCTCTTACAGGGAGGAGGTAGACCGTCTGGCTGAGTGGTGCGACAAAAACAACCTGCAGCTGAACACCGAGAAGACCAAGGAGCTTATCGAGGACTTCAGGAGGAACGCTGACCCACATCCACCCATCCACATTAAGGGGACAGTGGTGGAGCGTGTGGACACCTTTAAGTTCCTGGGAGTCCACATCTCCGAGGACCTGACTTGGACGACCAGCTGCTCCAAACTCATTAAGAAGGCGCATCAGCGCCTCTTCTTCATGAGGACCCTGAGGAAGAACCACCTGTCCTCAGAGATCCTCACGAACTTCTACCGCTGCACCATTGAGAGCATCCTCACCAACTGTATTACAGCTTGGTACGGGAACTGCTCTGTCTCCGACCGGCAGGCGCTGCAGAGGGTGGTGAAAACTGCCCAGTATATCGCCGGGGCACCGCTCCCTGCCATCAAGGACATCTACAGGAAGCGGTGTTTGAAAAGGGCCGGGAAAATCACAAAGGACTCCACTCACCCAGCACACACACTCTTTTCCCTCCTGCCCTCTGGGAGGCGCTACAGAAGCCTACGGACCAGAACCACCAGGCACCGGAACAGCTTCTTTCCCACAACTGTCACGCTTTTGAACGCCTCCTGACATAAAACATAAACTATAAGGACTGTACTCCCCTATCCTCTCATACAACAATAACACATGGACTATCCTCACACACACACACACACACACACACATCACGGACTGTTTTCTTCACACACACATACAACCTGTACATTTTATCTGCCATTATTTATCTATAATCCATTCCCTAACATTCTTGTATATTCTGTATAATCTGTATAATCTGTGCATATAGCTCCCATATTTATACTTATACACAATATCTATATCTCTTGCTATAACCCCTTATAGTCCATACATACATAGTCTTGTACATCTGTAAATAAATATCTATATCTCGTAGAGCACTTCTGGATAGATGCAAACTACATCTTGTTGCTTGTACTTGTGACAGTGCAATGACAATAAAGTTGAATTTTATTCTATTCTATTCTATTCTATTCTTAAGCCAGAGGTTCCCAAAGTGTGGGGCGCGCCCCCTAGGGGCGGCGCAGTGCCATTGCAGGGAGGGAGGCAGCGGTATGGATGAATGAAAAAGTGGGTCAGGAGGAGCTGCTGCCTCTCCAGCTCACGTTCCGGGTGAGAGGTGGGGTCACCTGGACAGGTCGCCAGTCTGTTGCCGAGCAACACAGACACACACACACACACACACACACCTAGGGAGAATTTAGAGACCAATTAACCTGCCAGTCGTGTTTCTGGACTGTGGGAGGAAGCCGGAGAAATGTTTAAAATATGTAAATATATTTTATCATCATAATGATGTCAGGATGAAGGGCGGCTCAGATGGTGTTTCTGATTGGACTAGGACGTTTCAGGAAGTTGATTAGTCGATTCAGGAATAAAACTTCTGGTTAGTCGAACAAAACGCAGCAAAGCATCGAGCAGCTGGACGTTTAAATGACAGGAGTCACTTTGACCTGGAGAGGTCAAAGTTCATCTTAGGTTCATCCTGAAATTCTGACCTGAACTTGACCTTTGGTTGGGGTCACTGACCTTCTGGAGCTGCTGAGTTTCAGAGCAGTTAAAGTTTCACTGGCTCAGCATGATGCTTCCACCACCGTGCCCCCGAACATTCTCACTGAACTGAATGAGGAACGTTCAGTTTCAGTGAGACGAACATTTGAGTCTGAAACGTTGAAAACGTCTAAAAATAAGAAAAAAGTCTAGAAAACGTGAATAATTCAGACCTTACCTTTAGGTTCATTTACATATTTTAGTATTTTTCTCTGATTATTTGTCTCTGACGGATCATGTGACCAAAGCGCCTCACCGGCGGGCAGCACCGCTGGTCCAAACCAAACCTCAGTCCACAGGAACTGAACCAGGTCCAGATCCTGGTTCAGTTCCTGTTCCTTCCTCAGGAATCGTTTGTGCAGCTGATCTCCATCAGGCTGCAGCATTAGCCACATTAGCAGCATTAGTAGCATTAGTAGCTTTAGTAGCATTAGCAACATTAGCATTAGCAGTATTAGCCACATTAGTAGCATTAGCAGCCTTAGCAGCATTGGCAGCATTAGCAGCTTTAGTAGCATTAGTAGCTTTAGTAGCATTAGCAGCCTTAGCAGCATTAGCAGCCTTAGCAGCATTAGCAGCCGTAGCAGCATTAGTAGCATTAGCAGCCTTAGCAGCATTGGCAGCATTAGCAGCATTAGTAGCTTTAGTAGCATTAGTAGCTTTAGTAGCATTAGCAGCCTTAGCAGCCGTAGCAGTATTAGTAGCATTAGCAGCCGTAGCAGCATTAGTAGCATTAGCAGCCTTAGCAGCATTGGCAGCATTAGCAGCATTAGTAGCTTTAGTAGCATTAGTAGCTTTAGTAGCATTAGCAGCCTTAGCAGCCGTAGCAGTATTAGTAGCATTAGCAGCCTTAGCAGCATTAGCAGCCTTAGCAGCATTAGCAGCATTAGTAGCATTAGCAGCCTTAGCAGCATTAGTAGCATTAGCAGCATTAGCAGCATTAGCAGCAGACTCTTTCGGCTGTGATTCTGTAGTTGCTGTTAAATCCTGAGCTGTGCCGCAGAGCCCAGCTGATGAAAGGCAGCGTGTTTGAGAAATTCCTGCCGCCCACATCAGTGGCCCTGGGCGGGGAGCCGGCGGGCGGCGCTGCGTTCTGACGTTAGCGTGCCGCGGCCGTTATTCCCCCAGTGACTCATCTCTGGTCAGAGTCAACAAAACACAAAAATGTCCACATCTTGCTCTGGTTTGCTGCTCTGGATCTCTTTGTCTCATCGGAGCAAACACTGAGCCGCCCTTTGTTTGTCTGCAAAACGGATCCATGTGGACCAGAACCAGAACCGGGTCGCAGCGCCGCGCCGCCGAGGGACGGATGGATTCCTTCACGAACAGTTTCATCTGAAGCAAAGATCTGAGTCGCGTTTGTCCAGAGGAGAAGAAACTGGATGTTATTTTAGAATACACTCCTGCAGCTGCAGCTCAGATTAACATCTGGACTTTAACTAGGCCATTTAACATCCTGATTCCCTCCTTCTTCAGCTGTTTGCTGAGTTTGAGGTTCATTTGTTGCAGTCTTCACCTTAACTTATAAATACTTCATTGAACTGAGATCATGTGACTACAAACCCACAGCAGCTTTCTGTTGCAAATGTGAACAAAACTTTGTTGGTGCCATTAAATAAGAAATGAAACTAAAATCACATGTGAATAAATCATTAAAACTCAAGGCAGCAGCTGATCAATCAATCAATCAATCAATCAATCAATCAATCAGTCACATTTTATTTGCAAAGCACATTTCAGCAGCAAGGCATTTACATCATAAGCATGTAAATAGTTGTTCTGGTTCTGGTCCAGTCAGGCTGTTTCCCTCCTGATGGTCCGGTCGACCCGGTTCTACTGGAACCAGAACATCTGCTCCACCTGCAGCTGCTGTGGTTCTGACCCAAACCAACCTGTTCCCCTCCTGGCCTGTGGGGGCGCTGCACCAAGAACCACTGAAGGAAACGACACAAAAACCTCTGAAGACACTGAGAGCAACTTCCTTCTTCACCAGATGGAAACAAGATGGAGGCGTCAGATTTTAGTGTTGGAGGATTTCTCTTTAGTCTTTGGCTGAAGACCAGGAGCCATTTCTGCTGCTAGCGCTAGGCTAGCACGATAGCTTTGGTTGGATTTACCCAGAATGCCCTGTGCTGTAGTCCACTTCCTGATTTTGCAGCGCTCTCCGGTCCGTTTGGCGTTCACATTCACGCCGAACCAGAGTTTACTTCCACCGAACCCAGAGGTCAGAGGTCGGTTAGCGTTCACACCTCAGCAACCGAACTGGACTTTGACTAGGCAGATGGACTGGAGACGGGTTAAGGTGGACTGAACTGGGCTGGTGGGAATGAACCTTTGTTTGAGATATATTCATATTTCAGCTCATCAACAGCCAATCAGAAGAGAGTTTTACTGAGGTCAGTTCCTACCAATAAGCTGCTAAATACAAACTGCTGTGACGTAAAATAAGTTTTGTGAAATACATACAAAATTTAGATTCTTTTTCTTTCAAAATTGCAAATTTATTCTCGTAATTCCAATTTGATCAATTTTATGGTCAACAGAAACTAGTTATAGTTTAACATCTCTACTTCATTCTGCTCAGATTCCCTGTGCTTTAGATGGACCGCAGCCATTCTGTGTTTCTGACTGAAAGCTCTTTGTCTCCAGGTCCTGACTGGACGCGGGTGGAGCGGGTGGAGCGGGCGGAGCAGCGGCTGCAGATCCCAGAGTCACCTGCAGGGCGGCGAACAGGTGTTAAAGCCATAGATCTCCTGATGCGTTGCCACATTATCTCAGAGCGCCGCAGCCAATCAGAGGAGGAGAAGGCCAAACATAACTTGGCCTGCATGTCTCTAAAAACATCCTGCAGCGTGTCGGGGTGTGTGTGTGTGTGTGTGTGTGTGTGTGTGTGTGTGTGTGTTAATCCTGGTATTAACTGTGTCTAGACTCCAGAGCCTCTGAGGTCCTCCCTCTGCAGGGTCACCTCCTCCTCACCTCCTTATCTCTCCTCACGTTTTAGTCTTCTCCTGCTTGTCTTCACACCAAACTCTGATTTCCTGGATCAATTCTTGTTTTTCTGGATCAATTCTTGTTTTTCTGGATCATTTCTTGTTTTTATGGATCAATTCTTGTTTTTCTGGAAAACTTGTTTCCCTTTCTGTGCCGTTAAAGTCTGAATCCTCCTGATCTGCCGTTTTGAATAAAAACTTCCCCTTTAAGGCCCAAACAGCCATCGGCATAAATCAGCCTGGACAAATGGTGTTGAAAATCCTCCCGATGACCCCCAGGGGGTCATGTGACCTCGGCTGCTGCCTCATCACATGACCGCCTCACTTTCAGCTTCCTTTCATAAAAAACTAAATAAAATCAAAACGCTGCTTCCAGGGTGAAGCGAGGTGAAACGTCCCAACTGGCCCTTCAGCTGCACCGAATCTGCAGTAAATATGTAACTACAGCACACACACACACACACACACACACACACACACACACACCCACACACACACACACACACACACACACACCCACACACACCCACACACACACACGCACACACACACACACACACACACACACACACACACACGCAGTGATGATCTCTGCAGAGCCTCAGTTTGTTGCTTCCTGATGGGACGGCGTCCAGCGGCACAAAGTTTCCAGCTCTGTTGTTTGAGGGGATTCCTGCGGTTTGAAGGAGAAACGGCTGCAGCCAATCACAACATCCGTCTTAAAGGAGCAGCGTCACATTTATTACATAAACCTGAATCCGGAGAAAACGACCCGTTGGTCTGAGGATTCATCATTTATCTGGACGAAGCTTCAGCTGGGAGGAAATGAATCGTTTCACTGAGCAGAACCACAGCGCCACCTAACAGTGACGCCCAGAATCACCGCTTCCTGACGCCGTCCAATCAGAAGGCAGGAAGTAGGCGGAGCTTTAAGGGAAATGAGTCTGAACAGTTCAGTGAGTCTGAACAGTTCAGTGAACGATTCCTCAGCTTTTTAATTCACTGATTAATGCAGAGAATATTAATCTTAACGTTTCAGCTCCTGGATTAATAATCTGCAGATAATCTCCAGCAGACGAATGAACAAAGCTTCAGCTTCAGACAAGAAGAGTTCAGAAATACGCAGGAAAAACTACAAACCTGGTTTTCATAAATATTTCAACATGTTTTAATAAACATGTTGAAAGCAAATAAACGCAGCAAATCATCGATTTCACAATAAAACGTTTCATTAAAGCCGAATCAGCAGCAAAACTGCAGATTCATAAATTTGAATATTATAGACCTTTAATTAGCTTCAGTCTGTACGGCAAACCCTTAACAGATTTAATATTTTATTACTAATATATAAACTAAACTAGAATCATGTAATGCAACTGCCTTTCAAAATAAGAGTCTAAACAGATTAAGATACATTTATAGAATAATTCATAGATTAGTTCAGAGCATCTAGAACAGATTCTGGTTCTGGTTCTGACCCGGAACCCGGAGACGTTCTGGTCCCAGCGGGTCGGACCGGTTCTGAGAAACCCGCGGCCCGTCTGGACCAGACAGGAAACAAAACAGGAAAACAACGGCAGGCGGAGCGGCAGCCATGACCTCTGACCTCTGCAACAGTAAATTGTGACGGGAGCGGGGCGTTACAAACACAGAAGGAGAGAAACAGAAGAATCAAAGAAAGAAAGACAAGAGAAAACAGAGTGAGTTTTTTTCTGGTTGTGAAACTTTGGCAGTAAAAATGTGTTTTGGTCGTAAATCAGGAGAATGAGGAGAAGGAAAGTTACTGCTGAGGACGAGAACATAAATAGAGCTGAGGAAGAGAAAGAGTGATGAAGAGCGGCAGTGAAACCTGCAGATATGTAAACGAACCCGCTTGTATTTATGGGACGGGAGCCCAGAGAGGACAAACAGAGCTTTGCTTTAATCCGTCAGCGTGGCCGAGGCCGTCAGCAGCAGGAAGAGCAGAAATCACAGAATGTCCCTTTAACGGCCTGAAGGTCTGGACTGGACGGACCACCAATCCCAGTAAAGCCATCAATGGGTCCACTGGGAGCGCTGAGTCACCAGTTTCCCTGGCTGACCCGCCGCTCAGCGCTCCGGGTCTGGGAAACACATCGGAACCGCCGGGCGGCCGGAGCAGGCGGAGACCCGGTCCGGATTGCTCTGATGGGATTCTCATCCCAACAGAACCGCTCAGCTCTCACTCACCTCCAGGAATCCATCTGCAGAACCCGACCAGAACCAGAACATCCAGTCCACCTTAACCAGGACATCGGGTCCACCTTAACCCGACAGTCCACCTTAACCACGGCATCCAGTCCACCTTAACCAGGACATCCGGTCCACCTTAACCAGGACATCCGGTCCACCTTAACCACGACATCCAGTCCACCTTAACCACGACATCCGGTCCACCTTAACCCGACAGTCCACCTTAACCACAACATCCAGTCCACCTTATCCAGGACATCCAGTCTACCTTAACCCGAACATCCAGTCCGCCTTAACCCGACAGTCCACCTTAACTAAGACATCCAGTCCACCTTAACCAGAACATCCAGTCCACCTTAACCAGAACATCCAGTCCACCTTATCCCAACTCCAGTCCATCTGCCTAGTCAAAGTCCAGTCCGGTTGCTGAGGTGTGAACACTAACTGACCTCTGACCTCTGGTCCTCCAAACCTCAGTCTGGATTTGGTTGAAGTGAACGCCAAGTGGACCAGAGACCGCTCCAAAAGCAGGAAGTGGACTACAGTGCAGGGCATTCTGGGTAAAAACAAAAAAAGCTAACATGTTAGCCTAGCGCTAGCAGCAGAAATGGCTCCTGGTCTTCAGCCAAAGACTAAAGAGAAATCCTCCAGCACTAAAATCTGACGCCTCCATCTTGTTTCCATCTGGTGAAGAAGGAAGTTGCTCTCAGTGTCTTCAGAGGTTTTTGTGTGGTTTCCTTCAGTGGTTCTTGGTGCAGCGCCCCCTCAGGCCAGGAGGGGAACAGGCTGGTTTAAGTGTTTGGTTAGTGGACCTCGAGAACCAGAACCTCGTCTGAATGTGGTGTTTGGTTCGCTTCCTGATTGGTTCTGGTGTTTATGGGATTCCCTCCAGAACCAAACCGACCGACTTGTCTGAGGTCAGACTGGACCTGAGGTTCTGTTAAGAACAAACAGAACCCAACAGAACCTCTGACTCATTTGACTGGTTTGTTTCTCCTTTTGGTTCGATTCGTGATTTACTCATCGCCATCAAAATGATCTTATGAATGTTTATGTGGGTTTGAGGCAGCGGTACCGACTGGGTCAGGCAGGTCCGCCTTCACGATGTGTCTCAGGTGAGCCGTCCAGGTCATCACAAACAGCCAATCAGCTTCCAGATCCAGACCAGCAGGCAGGTTGTTTATACAGAGAAGAAGAAGAAAAGATTGGGCTCCCGGCCCGCCGCCTGCAGCTGCTCGCTCCGATAGCATCACTGCTCTGATTTCCCATGGTGCATTGTAAACAGAACACGCCCGTCCACACACACACACACACACACACACACACACACACACAGCTGAGATGGTTTTATGGGCCATAGAGCGTTCAGAACCATCCGCTGGGATCGGATCCTCCAGAACCCGGAGAGGACGGAGGGACGGAGGTTTTTAGACGCTTTTATATGCAAACGTCCTCCAGAGGACCAGGATGAAGATGATGATGAGGAAGCTTTGATGTTGTTGAGGAACGTCAGGTTTTCACCTCATCATGTTTTATAGACTGAAAACTGTCTGAAGTTTCAATAAAACAGCCAGTCGATACGACATCTGAAACAGGAAGAGACGCCCTTTTATGGAAGGTCTGGCCACGCCCTTATATGGAAGGTGTGGCCACGCCCTTATATGGAAGGTCTGGCCACGCCCTTATATGGAAGGTGTGGCCACGCCCTTATATGGAAGGTCTGACCACGCCCTCATTTGAAAGGTCTGGCCACGCCCTTATATGGAAGATATGGCCACGCCCTTATATGGAATGTCTGACCACGCCCTTATATGGAAGGTCTGGCCACGCCCTTATATGGAAGGTATGGCCGCGCCCTTATATGGAAGGTCTGACCACGCCCTCATTTGGAAGGTGTGGCCACGCCCTTATATGGAAGGTCTGACCACGCCGTTATATGGAAGGTCTGACCACGCCCTTATATGGAAGGTCTGGCCACGCCCTCATTTGGAAGGTCTGGCCACGCCCTTATATGGAAGGTGTGGCCACGCCCTTATATGGAAGGTCTGACCACGCCCTCATTTGGAAGGTCTGGCCACGCCCTTATATGGAAGTTGTGGCCACACCCTTATATGGAATGTCTGACCACGCCCTTATATGGAAGGTGTGGCCACGCCCTTATATGGAAGGTCTGACCACGCCCTTATATGGAAGGTCTGACCACGCCCTTATATGGAGGGTCTGACCACGCCCTTATATTTTTACTGGGGAAGCGGTTATGGGTCTAACTCCCGGCGCCACCAGAAGTAGCAGGATTTCATTGTAATTTGTAGGTTTTTTGCTAATCTATATTCATGATAGAAGTTACATCTCTCTTTTCAGTTATAATGCAATATTTAGTTAAACTTGTTTACAGACACTGTCTGCTATCAGAGCTGCTCAGTACAGAGGATCGTAATCATGAGTTTAATCACGGGCCTAGTCTGCCTAGTCAAAGTCCAGTCCGGTTGCTGAGGTGTGAACACTAACTGACCTCTGGTCCTCCAAACCTCAGTCTGGGTTCGGTTGAAGTGAACGCCAAGTGGACCAGAGACCGCTCCAAAAGCAGGAAGTGGACTTCCTGGCCACACCCTTATATGGAAGGTCTGACCACGCCCTCATTTGGAAGGTCTGGCCACGCCCTTATATGGAAGGTGTGGCCACCTTCCATATAAGGTGGCCACCTTATATGGTGACTAAACTCGATCGTTTAGTTTTGTAACAGAATGACGGTGAGTTAGCATTGCTGCTAGCAGCTCGTTTCTCTGAAAAGCAGAGAAGCTGGCCAGAGATCTGAGCTGCAGCACCAACAGTGTAAAAATTACGGTCTGGGTCTTTGTCACTATGTTTGGACCAGCAATACATTCCTATAAGACAAAATGAAATATCTGGGTTTCAACTGCAGCTGTTTGTGAGCATAAAGTTAAACTTTGAGCCTCAGATCTGAACTCAACTGATCTGGACTGACACCAAAACCGGATCCTCAAACAGAACCGTGTGGTTCTACCAGCTGGGCCTTGTCGGTACCAGTGGATGAGGGTCCGGGTCGGTGGTACCATTGGCCCATGCCGGGTCGGCAGCGGTAGTGCGTTGGAGCAGCACACGCTGCCTTCAGGGCCTCCTGGATCTTATTGTTGTCTGGTTTCTGGTTCATGCAGATTTCTCAGACAAACCAAATACTTGAGCAGAACTTTTCACGGACCTTTCTGGTTCTGAACCTTTACCTTGATGTGACTGAGGCCTCGGAGGACAGAGAGACAAAGGAGGCTGTGATGTTTGATCTGCAGCAGCTGTAACCCTGTCAGACCAAACTCAGGGCAAAATGAGCCCAGCTTCAGGTTCTGCTGAGTCCAGAACAAACGGATCTGTCAGAGGTTCTGATGCTCCGGAGGAGCAGCCAAACCCACCGACCGTCTGTAGTCGAGCTGTAAAACCTCCACAAATCCCTCAAACCCACCAAGAGGTCAAAGGTCAGCGGCTCAGCCCCTTGCTCCAGGGCACTGCAGCGGGACGAAACCGAGTCATAGAGGAAAAACCAACGAGAGAGAAATAAAACCCAGACCATCACACACACACTAACACACACGCCGACTAACACACACACACCCCGACTAACACACACACACCCCGACTAACACACACACACGCAAACTAACACACACACACGCAGACTAACACACACACACACACACTAACACCCACGCCGACTAACACACACACACGCAAACTAACACACACACACGCAGACTAACACACACACACGCAGACTAACACACACACACCCCGACTAACACACACACACGCCGACTAACACACACACACGCAAACTAACACACACACACGCAGACTAACACACACACACGCAGACTAACGCACACACACCCCGACTAACACACACACACCCCGACTAACACACACACACCCCGACTAACACACACACACGCCCACAAACACACACACACCCCGACTAACACACACACACGCAGACTAACACACACACACCCGGCCTGATCTCCTGTCATTCACTTGTAATCAGAAACTCTCCTCCAGATGTTTCTGGAGCTGCTGAGGATCCACTGGATCCTGGATCTGATCTCAGGTCGGGTTGCTCCTGGACAGGAAGTGATGCGTTCTGTGAGGTTCTGGTCTTTTTAATTGTTTCTGAATGATAAAATATCCACAGAAAACTAATTATTACACAAACTATTTATTTTGAATGCAAAAGGGTAAAATCTTTCTAAACATGTTAAATCGGTTCTGCTGATCTTAAAGGGACGGTACCATCATCACTTTTCTCATCTTTCCATAATGGAGCGTTGCTTTGATTCCTTTATGTTTGAGAAATAATCTCCATGGCAACCATTCAGCTGTTAAAACATCTGGGTGGACGTAGCCCCGCCTTCAAGGCTTAGCTCCTCCCCCACTCGGCTCCTTCAGACTAGCCATCAGCAATTAGCAAACAGCTGCTGAGCTCATTATAGGAGCTGCTGCTCAGAGCAACGCTGGTAGAAACATTAAAGGGTTAATAAAGGAGCCATGTTGGGACGACTTCCTGGAGGCGGAGCCTAAGGAAGAGCAGGAGCCTCTTAAAGAGACAGAGGCCCAATTTCAAGTTAAATTACAGAGTAAAATTTATTTTAATTGATCAATCAATCAAATTTTATCTGTATATCACATTTCAGCAGCAAGACATTCCAAAGAGCTTTACATCATAAAAACACAAAATCATAGAATCAGCCAACAACATTAAACATCAGATTATTGATTATTGTTTCATTGATTATGTGTCTAAAGCAGCTTTAACAGCTGGTTTAGTCTGGATTTAAACCTGAGAGGTTCTGGAAGGTGGATCCAGATCTGATCTTTAACGTGTCGCGGTTCTAAACCGATCAGCTGCAGCCAGTCGATTAACTTTAACTTACATTTGATTTAGAAACATTTTTATAACTGAAGGTTAAATATTTACTGAGACGGGAACAAGGAGGGACTGGGGTCCATTTCTGGGTCTGAACCAGAACCAGAACCAGAACCAGCTCTCTGGTCATTTATGACGATCAACTAGCACACACACACACGCACACGCACACACACACACACACTGATCAGTTCCAGAGGTGGAAATGGACAAAGACAGTTTGCACCCAGGGAGCGCTGACCTTTGACCCCACAGCTGGCTGACTGGTTTTATTGGTGTGTGTCGCCTCCAGCTGTGCAGCCGACACACACACACACACACACGCTCGGTGTGTGTAACCGGTTCTGATCATATCAGAGTTATGCAAGATGTGACCCATTACCTGGTTCTGGTGGTTCTGGTTCTGATGGACCTTCTGCTCTGCGGCCCAGTCCAATTCCTCAGTTCCTGTTCCCTCTGACCTGACTGGACTGGACTGGACCGGACCCGGTTGGACCTGAATCAGAGGTTCTGATGGTCTGTCAGGTTAACCTGCAGGAAGTGAGTCAGGTCTCACACATTAAATGATCCGACCGTCTGATTCAGAGGTTCTGCCGGGCCTTTTGGACCTGAAGATTCTGATTGGTCCATTGGTTCCGCCTGCAGCAGCTCTCTGTATCAGCGTTTGGTGTGAAGCGGTTCTGGACGGTTCTGATAAGCTGGTGAGACAACAGAACGGGTCATGTGTATTAATCAGAGTTCTGGTTCCTACTGACCCGGTTTGGTCCAGAGGGGGGGTGACCTGGTACGACCCCCGCTGACATCCCTCAGTCAGCGGCCCGGTTCTGGAGGACAGCGTGTTCTCTGGCTGTCAGAACCCGAGGCACCAGCTGGAGGTTCTGGTGACAAACCGGGTCAAACTGGGAGAATAAACTGGTGCTGCTGGGAGAAAGGATTAGATCAATATCTGAACCGGATCAGAAAAATGAATCTAGACTGAGATCTACCTACCCGGTTCTGGGCTCAGATCCGCTCCATTTCGGACCAGCATCTTCAGAACCAGCTGACAAGTAGCTTTAGCATCTTTAGCAGGATAAAAATCTGTTATAGATGAAATAATCTGTTATAAATGTTAAAAATGAAATAATCTGTTATAAATGTTAAAGATGAAATAATCTGTTATAAATGTTAAAAATGAAATAATCTGTTATAAATGTTAAAGATGAAATAATCTGTTATAAATGTTATAGATGAAATAATCTGTTATAAATGTTAAAAATGAAATAATCTGTTATAAATGTTAAAGATGAAATAATCTGTTATAAATGTTAAAAATGAAATAATCTGTTATAAATGTTAAAGATGAAATAATCTGTTATAAATGTTAAAGATGAAATAATCTGTTATAAATGTTAAAGATGAAATAATCTGTTATAAATGTTATAGATGAAATAATCTGTCGGCGGAACCAGAACTTTAAAATCAATATTAATGAATTATTGCCATTAATCGTGTTTCTGTCAGTCAGACTCTTGACTTCAGTTAAAAACGTAAAAAATGAAAAACGTCCAGCTGAAGATAAACTTGCAGGTTTTCGGTTATTATTGATTTTAGGCGATAACTGATCATTATAAGATATTTTGCAGCGAATAAATAAATAAATCTTACCTGGTTGCTTTCAGCTCACAAACAACCACAGTTAGCTTAGCTGTTAGCTTCACGCTCAGCCTGTTTTATTAACGGTTTCAGTTTTTTCAGAGCCGCCATTACTGTCCGATTCCTCCAGGGAGCAAAGGTCACGTGACCTTCCTTATATGGTCAAAGCTTCCGGTTTTTAAAAGTGATTTCTGTTTGTTTTTAAAATGACTGATCTGCTTAAAGACGTGATGATAAAGTTTACTGATGTTTATAAATGTTAAACTGAATAAACTTTAAATATTTAAAGCTGAATTCTGATTGGTTCTGTAAATATTTTTATTTTTCAGTTCTGACCCGAAACTAAAGCATTTTATTAAAATCCACCATCAGCGGGTCTGGAAGTGAAACATGATTCAGTTTGAAGGTTCCGTCTGTCCTCATGTCTCACTGATGGACCAGCAGCGGTTCTGGTTCCTCAGCCGGTAGCAGTGAGTCCAGAGGACGTTTGTCCCATCGGAACCAGGGGGACGGGCTGAAACGTGACCGGGCCGAGCGGTTCGGACTCCGCCGCCCGGAGCGCAGAGGTCGGTCACAGGCTCTGCATTGTTCCCCGACAGCGCCGCTTCTGATCCGGATCCTGGCTGTCAGAGTTCAGAACGGGGCCAGGGGGTCTGAGGGGCCACCGCGGGACGGGAGGGGGGTTCTGGGGGGTTCGGACGGGTTCTGGGGGTCCGGAATGTAAAGAGCCCAGGATTCTAATTGGAGCGGGAGTCACGGCTGCTGCTCCGACTCAAAGAGGCTGAGAGTGAACTGACCCTGAAAACATCAGAAGAACCAATATGGCGGTTCTGCTGAGAGCAGCAGTGGAGCGGACCGGTACCGGCTCCAGAACCAGAACCAGCAGATCGCTGTGACCCGGATCAGAGAGGAACGAGGCCTCTGTCCAATCAAATCAAAGATCTCAGAACCAGTTTATGAAACCATCTTTACTCTTCATGACCGCCAGACTGGACTGAACCGGACCGGATTGGACCGGACCGAACTACACCAGACCAGTCAGCAGCTGCTTCAGATAGTTTTCCGTCCAGCAGTGGTGGCCACCGCTAACTAACACGCTAGTTGCGCTAACCCTAAAGTGCTAATCATAAACATTAGCTCTGCTAAAGCACCTCATCAACATGGTGGAAGCTAAAGCTAAAGCGCTACACCACCATGTTACTCAGTGGAAGTTAACGCTAAAGCGCTACACCACCATGTTATTCAGTGGAAGCTAACGCTAAAGCGCTACACCACCATGTTATTCAGTGGAAGCTAATGCTAAAGCGCTACACCACCATGTTACTCAGTGGAAGCTAACGCTAAAGCGCTACACCACCATGTTACTCAGTGGAAGCTAACGCTAAAGCGCTACACCACGTTACTCAGTGGAAGTTAACGCTAAAGCGCTACACCACCATGTTATTCAGTGGAAGCTAACGCTAAAGCGCTACACCACCATGTTATTCAGTGGAAGCTAACGCTAAAGCGCTACACCACCATGTTATTCAGTGGAAGCTAACGCTAAAGCGCTACACCACCATGTTATTCAGTGGAAGCTAATGCTAAAGCGTTAGCTGTGCTGTTAGCGGACAGCTAAGCGTTCTGAGGATCGTCTCCTGGTTAGTTTTTTTCTCCTCAGGTGGAAACTGCAAGTTCTGCTCATGCGACCCGGTTTCATCTCTTCATTCAGCCGGTCCGGACAGGACCAAACAGAACTTCTCCGCAGCAGTCGGCCTCATGAAGTTCTGCAGAACCTGCGGCTCCATCCTGGTTTTGTCAGGAAGCCCAGACCTCTCTGGTTCTGATCCAGAACCTGATGGACCTGTGGACCGGACCGTCCTGATGCCACAGAACCGGGAAGCTTTCCTCCCTGGACCCGTCACAGACCTGAGCGCCACCACAGGAACAACCTGGGCCTCAAAACCAGGAGGTTCTGTTCACCGAGCCGGACCGCTTCCACCGCCCGACCGACCAATCAGAACAGACTCTGCTAGATCCATATTTGTCTGCTTTGCTCAGACACAACAGGAGAAGCTGCTGCCATGGCAACAAGCCGTACACATCCTGCCAAACAGAGAGCCGCGTTCTGATTGGCTGCTGCAGCTTCTGCTGCGCTGATGAGGATCGCAGCTGCAGCAGAACCGGCATCCGGACCGCAGCAGGAAGAGGTTTCCTCACACACTCCCTGAGGAAACACGGGGGGAAGCCTGCACCGTGTGTGTGTGTGTGTGTGTTTCCATCACACTGCAGCTGGACCTCCAGCTGGCCAGAACCAGATTCTGGAGCTGCCTGGTTCTGTTCAGGTTCAAGGTCAAAGTTCACGCCTGCAAGAACTGAAGTGTGTGAAGCTCTCGTCCCTCTGCATGTGTCTGCGTGTGTGTGTGTGTGTGTGTGTGGCGGGGTGGGGGGGTCAGTAGTGATCAGAACCAGCGGCTCGGTTTTCCTCAGCTGTCCCTGAACGTCACATCGTCTGTCATCACAACCAGAACAAGAAACGATTCTGGTTCCAGTCGACAAAGAGGATCCAGATCCAGATCCAGGTCCAGGTCCAGGTCCAGGTCCAGGTCCAGATCCAGATCCAGATCCAGGTTCTGGTTCTGGTTCAGTACCCAGCAGCAGTTTCTGTTTCTCTCCTCTTGAAGTAAACTGGTTTGGTGGTTCATTTCCTGCGGTGAGCTCAGCTCCAGACGGAGTTCTGGACTCATATAACCGGGTCTGGGTCGGACATCAGCGCCGGGCTTCCAGATGTTGGAACCGGAGCCGGCGGGTTACGTACATCCGGATTTCTCTCTCACAGCCCGAGTTCAGCGCAGAGGCAGCCAAGAAAGGAGCAGCTGCAGAACCAGAACCGCTTCTAAAGGAGACCCAACAGAACCGGAATCGCCGACTCGTCTGGACGGAACCGGGGAGGTTCTGATCAACCCACTGCAGAGAAACAGAGATGGAGAACCACTTCCTGCTTCCTGTGAGGAAATGTCCAATTAGTTTCCTGTCTGTCCCCCAGTGTCCCATGTTGCCCCATAATGTCCCCAGTGTCCCATGTTGCCCCATAATGTCCCACAGTGTCCCATGTTGCCCCATAATGTCCCCAGTGTCCCATGTTGCCCCTACATCATACTTTACTAGAACTAAAAACCATTTTATGTTCCAACATGTGGAACTAGACCAGTTATTGTTTCATGCAGTTCCTCCTTTATGCCACTAGGTGTCACCTTTCTGCCTGAACATCGTCTACCTGCAGCAGGCCTCCTGTTCTACGGAGTGACATTAGTGCCTGAAGTTAAGACTACTGCCCTCCAGCAGCCACTTCCTAGTTGTGATGGAGGTTTCTAATAATAATGTAAAAACTAATTGTCACAGATCAATACATTTAAATTCTAATAAACACTGAAAACATTTTAAATATCCAGGATAAAGTCTAGCTGACACTGAAGGACTCAGAAATCACTAATTGATTTATTTTCATGCTTTATAAAAATAATTTATTCAGCAGCAGGTTTACAGTCATGGAGTGTCAGTTTCTGAGGTTTTCCTTCCACAACGTTTTAAAGCATTTTAAAGGAGCGTAAAGGAGCAGATCCAACAGAGCAGATTCATTAAAGTGCAACTAACCAATAAAATAAACCTGTCAAAGTTATTTTGGGTTTTATCTTTATGTTTCTGTTGGATTCTGACATTTTTCTGTAAATTTGTTCATTTTACCTAAACTGTCTCAGTGCTGCCCCCCTCAGGTAGAACCCTAAGTGTAACTCAACGAGTTGTGGGCGGGGCTTAGTGTGACTGAATGAGTTGTGGGCGGGGCTTAGCGCTGCTCTGGTTGCTTCCTCATGATGAGGAACAGCTGCAGCTGCAGAACGCTGGCGCCATTAAAGTCCAATAACAGGATTGTATATAAATGTAGTGAAAAAGTTCATTAGTTAGCAGAGCTTCCTCTCCCCCCCATTAACACGCCTGGCCACGCCCCTCAGTGCATATCGGCTCCGCCCACTTTGCTGACTTCTTAACACTTGTTTGGGGCGGGGCTCAGATCTAGCAGGGTTGGTTACACTTTAAACAGTCTATGACATCATGATTACATCATTCTGGTTCTAAAACTCTGATTGGCAGCTTCTCTTTCTTCAGCCAATCAGGACACTTCATTCTGAGCCACTGCCCTGGACTCCAGCAGCTCTTTGATGACATCATCACTGTAGGACAAGGTGTCCCTTAGCACCTGGACCGTGTGCTGACCAATCAGAGGAGGCGGCGTCGGCCCGCTCAGGGGGAAGCTGCTGAACCGCACAGCTGGACCTGAACACACACACACACACACACACACACACACACACACACACACACACACACACACACACTCCCTTTAATCAATGCAAACTCTTACAGACGTTTCAGCCTTAAAACAGGCAGCAGAATAAGTTCAGGACGGATCCTGAAGGTTTCCTGTAAATGCTGAATGTTCTGCACTTTCATCTCTTCTGCTAACAGGAAATATTAGCCAGTCTGCTGCACAATTTACAAGAAATGTTACAAAGTAATAAAAGTTGTTGAAAGACAATCAGCTAGTTGGACTGTTTGGTACGGCTGTGATTCAACATCGATATGAAATCTCCTAGAATTGATGCAGAAAATGAATCCAATGCGCCGCCTGCCTGCCTCCACAGATCACCTGCAGATTAAATCAGAAATCATCAGGAATAATTGATCCTTTTGACTCTAAAACTGATTTTGAATCGAACCGAAGCAAAGATTCAGTTCAGTGTAAAACGCTCAGCGTCGTGTTTTAAACTTTTCCTGCACTGAGTCTGGATGAAACGTTACAAACTGAACTGGTTCAGTAATGAACACATGAAGCTGCAGCAGAGAACAAGCTGTTTATTTCTGGACACTCAGACAATCAGCTGCTTTTAAAGATCAGCGCTAATGAGGCCAGATCTCACAGGCCGGCAGGCCGGGGGTGTGTGTGTGTGTGTGTGTGTGTGTGTGTGTGTGGTGGGGGGGGGGCTTCACGTGCCGAGTGTGTTGTTTTCACCACATAACTAACTTATTATCCTCTTCAACAAGCCTCAACGTGAAAATCACACGGTCTGCATGTGTGTGTGTGTGTGTGTGTGTGTGTGTGTCTCAGGGTGTCAGGGTGAATAATTAATGAATAACGTTACGTAATCCTTTTATTCATCACATTTCTGTCTTTTTTCTGGTTCTGGTCCAAGATGGACGGAGGAAGAAAAGGAAAGTTGATGAAGAGCGACGAAGGCTCCAGACTTTTAGTCTAACGCTAACGCTAACGCTAACCTGTTATATAGCTAAGCTAATAGCTTTAGCATTAGCTAAGCTAATGCTAAAGCGCCGGACCAGCCGGTGTTTGTTTTCTTTGATGTTGAACTTTATTGAACTTTTATAAACCAGTTTATAAAAGTTTAATCAGACATTAAACTAGCAGATTATTACTGATAATAGATCAATAACAGATAGATTAACCTGAACAGCTAACGGCTCCAGATGATAAAGCTCAGACTTCAGAGGTCCGGTGAAGTGAAACCAGTCCGGTTCTTCCTGCTAGATGAAAACCCAAACCGACCAGAACCAGAACAAATGAACGTCTGCGCCATGTTTGGGCCTTGCTGGTTCTATTGATGCTTCGATTTCTGAACTGTGAGGAAACATTTTATCCTCTGACGCCGACAACTGAACGGGTCAGAACCGGATCAGAACCAGGTCCGGCTACCGAACAGCCTGAAATTTGTAGGGAATGATGGACTGGTCCAAATGAAGGGAACCTGAGGAATGAAGGTGAGCCTGGGGTCAGAGACGGGTCGGAACCGGGTCAGGTCCGGAGACGGGTCGGACCGTAAATCGTGAGCGGAGGACAAACAGCTTCCTGAGTCGAAACTCTCAGAGATCCATCAAACCGGCATCCCAGTGGACCGCCTCAGCTGCACGCTGCGGTTCCACTCACACATATTTGTTTGTGGTTCTGCGGTCGGGTCGGGTTGGGTCGAGGGGGCGTTCCCAATAGAGAATCTGGTTCCGAGAGCCCAACAACATCAGGACAACAATTCCTGGAGAAATGTCCCGCCGTGATTTAGAGTCCCAGACAGAGAGAGGAATCTGGATCAGAACCCAGTCACCCCAGAACCAAGACCAGAACCACAACCAGAACCACGATCAGTAAGCTGGTGTAACGACAGAACATCAACAGAACCGGAGGTCACATGATCCAAACACCTCAGGCTGCAGTCTGTGTGTGTGTGTGTGTGTGTGTGTGTGTGTGTGTGGGTGTGTGTGTGTGTGTGTGCTGACCCGGCACAGCGATGCGTCCCGCTGTCGGATGCTCCATCTCCTGGATCAGTCCGTTGTGTTTCACCTGTAAACATACAGACAGGTTAGTCTTGGTTCTGGTTCTGGTCGGGATAATCGGGTCTGGATGTGGCAGGAAGTTAAACTCAGAACCACTTCCTGTTTGCTTGTTTAGGTTTTCAGAACTGATCTGGAGGTTCTGAAAACCTAACGAAGGACTGTCAACTTGACAGGAAGTCAACAGAACATGAGGACAGGAAACAGAAACAGACTTCAAAATAAAAGCATGTAAATAAGAATTCTTAGCAGTCAAGGAACAAAACATCACGGAGGTCAAAGTTTATCCACATTATGTCATGTTCTGTGTTTTCTGTGTATTTAATTAGTTTTCTGTGTCCCCGAGTCTCCGTGTTGTCCTGTCCTCCCCTTGATTGTTCCCAGGTGTGTCTCGTTCTGTGATTACCTGCTGAGTATTTAACTCCACCTGTGTTCCTTGTTCCTCGTCGGGTCCTTGTCAATGCGTCTAATGTGCGTGCTGCCTGTTGCTGGACTTATTTATCATTAAAATCATCATAATTCATCTTACCTGGGTCTGCTGCGTCTGCCTCACCACCCCTCACCGCACCACCTCATGACACATTATCAACGTTTAAGAGCGCTCAAAGTTAGCAAAACGCTAAAATTAGCTCAGCGAATTAGGGCTGTAGCATTAGCACAGCTAGCCTTTCAGATAGCGGGTTTAACCTGACTGAGTCTGTAGAAAGGAAGCGCCAGCAGAACCGGACCTGACCCATTACATCCGCATAAAGGGAGAGTCAGAGGCCTAGTCAAAGTCCAGATCCCATGAACATGATGGGATGACCTGGAACGGGCTGAAGGAAGACCTCCACAAAACCGTTTACCATCCAGAACCATCTACCGTCCAGAACTGTCTTCAGTTCAGAACCATCTACCGTCCAGAACCGTCTTCTGTCCAGAACCGTCTTCAGTTCAGAACCATCTACCGTCCAGAACCGTCTTCCGTCCACCATGACCCACATTGTCTCAGGAGCAGTTCCTGCAGAAAGCCTCTAGTCAGTTTGTTCAGGAGACGCTCCAGAGTCTCAGAGGACAGCAGCTCTGCAGGACGGGTTAGCTTCATTGTAGCATTGATAGCGTCATTGTCAGCGATTGGCTAACATTAAGCAGAGGCCACGCCTCCAGGAAGTAATGGCTCCTATCCAGACTCTGTGGATGAACAAACGGCTGATTCCACCAGGCCAGATGAGCATAAAACACACACCACACACACACACACCCCCACGCCGACACACAGACACACCTCCACCTGTCCAGGGGAAACCTTATTAAAACTCAAACTGATCGATGGATTTAATTTAAGCATCAAACTGAACAGGAGGGTGGGCAGCGTAGAGCTACAGCTGCCAAACGGACAAACATGGCAGCGACACTAGAGGGACACTAGAAGGACACTAGAGGGACATTAGAGGGACATTAGAGGGATGTGTCTCCAGAGGGACACTAGAGGGACGCCAGAAGGACATTAGGGGGACATTAGAGGGACACTAGAAGGACACTAGAGGGACACTAGAAGGACACTAGAGGGACATTAGAGGGACACTAGAAGGACATTAGAGGGACATTAGAGGGATGTGTCTCTAGAGGGACGCTAGAAGGACATTAGGGGGACATTAGAGGGACATGTCTCCAGAGGGACATCAGAGGGACACTAGAGGGACGTGTCTCCAGAGGGACATTTCTGAAACATGTTTGACTGTTCAGCCTCCGGCTACAGAACAGTTTATATTTATTTTAGTTTATTTGTCAGAACATTTCAGAACCAGGCAGATCAAAGGCTTTACATCATAAAAATATCAAACAGTCATCAGTTATGAAACAAACATTTAGTCCAGAATGCTGCTTCTCCATGTTTGGTTCTGGATGCAGAGCAGAACCAAAACCAGCATGTTGATCCAGCAGCAGCATTCTGAAATAGTAGTGAATGCTGAAGTGACCTTTGCATATTTTACAAACATGTTACATAATAACTTTAAAGATACGGGTGATCATCATTAACCTTCATCACCAATAGGTGGCGCTACAGCTGCAGGAAGTTTGCTGTTATTTAGTTTTTGTCTGTTATTTTTCGCACAAATATCCATTTACATCCTGCATGTTTTATTATCCTGCTTTCATGATTTTTAATCTTTCTCTTCTAGTTTGGTTTTCTTCACCACTGACCAGTCACTGTAGCTCTACATTATAGATATCTGCATCAAACTTTTCCCTCATTATATCAAACTCATGAACATCTTTAAAGAACTTTAACAGCTCAATCTCATCTCTAGTCGCCGTATCGTTCACAGACTATAACTTTACGTTACGTCAGTAGAAGTCACACATACTGCCACCTGCTGGTCACATCACTTAAACATTTTTGATCAGTTTTGAGGAAGATTTGCATAATCTCTCAGTTATGCTAATATGCAAATCTTTAGATTTTGTATGACTTTCCATGACCACAGAATCTAAAACCTGGAGAGACTGAATAAAATGAGTCAGCTGTTAATTAAATCAACAATACACATCAGAAAATATTCCAGAATATTAAGAAATCAACTTCCTTTGTGTTTGAAACGGCTTCCTGTGCTGGACCAATCAAAACGCAGGAAGGAATACACCAACCAGCCAATCAGCAACAATCTCTAATCTATCATTTAAAAAACATTCAGACCATACAGTTTTTGATTTTAGTATTTTTTTAACTAACATATTTACAGGATTGGAGGAGAAAAAAAGTTGATTAAAATGTTTTTTATGGATTTTTTGTCTGAAAATATTAAAACATAGGAAATGTCGAAGTTTTGGAGCTGTGGCCGACAGCCGGCGCCATGGAGACGCCGAACTGACCGCTCCTGCAGCTCAGGGTCTCCTCATAAATCTGAAAATGGTTTGATGATGATGATGGAACTGAGTCTCCATGGCAACAGGCCCCACCCTCACATCCTTTCTGTCTGTTTATACATGGAGCAATATGATTGCTAGCATGTGTGTGTGAGTAACTCTATCTGTTTGTGACGCAGGACATCATTACCTCCATATGCTCACACACACAGAAACACACACACACACACACACTGACACACACAGAGACAGACACACACACACACACACTGACACACACAGAAACACACACACACACACACACACACACACTGACACACACACTGACACACACAGAGACACACACCCAGCGGTCAGAAACATTGTTTTATTTTCCACTCAGTGGGTTTTTAATCTGATGAACTGAGAAATGAAGCAAAGCAGCTTAGCTCTGGTTCCCCTACCGGGTCGGTCCATCAGTACCGGGTCGGTCCATCAGTACCGGGTCCGTCTCTTAAACACTGATAATCATTATCATTCTTCCCATTCTGATCCGTTGGACCAGTTGGTGGTTCTGATTAGCATCAAGAAGTGGATTTTAGACTCGTTTGGCTCTGGTTCTGGAGCTGGTCCTGGTTCTGGACCTGACTCGATAAACTCTGATCACAAAGATCTGAACTGGTTTATTTATTGGAAGCTGAAGGTTTTCTGAACTGGTTTCAGACCTGTTTGGTTCTGGTAACAGGCCCGATTCTGTTAGAGATTTTATTTGGCCCGGTTTGTAAAGCTGAATCCAGTTTGGACCCGTTTAGAGGTGTTTCGCTGGTTCTGTTCTGATGTTTAAACGCTACATTAACTCTGTTATTCAGCGTAAGCTAACGCTAAAGCAAAGCACCAACATGGTTACTGGAAGCTAATGCTAAGGGGCTACATAAATGTCATATTTAGCAGAGGCTAATGCTAAATCACTATACTAACATGCTAATTAATGGAATCTAAAGTGCTACACAAACATTTAGTGTAATTTAGCTTCTACAAAGAAGTTGAACTTTAACTGAAAGTTTACAAAACAACAAAACAATTAATTTAAGAATCATTAAAAATGAAAAACAATGTAGGAGAAGCTAAGAGCTCTACGTGTTTTCAAAGTTAGCAGTCAGGTTAGCTTGGCTGTTAGCTCATTAGCTCATTAGCCTCGTTCTGGACTTTTATTTGCACTTCAGGTTAAAGTGGTTCTGATTCTGCCAGTAACTGGGTCAGCTGTGCTGTGGATCAGGATTAGTTCCCGGGTCTGGTGGGTCTGCAGCTGATGGACCTTCAGACGCTGTCAGGACGTTTGGACCAACCGTCCAGCGTCCGTCTCCACGCTGCGGTCCCGAGTTACACGTCGGACTCCAGTTAAGGAACTGGAAAAACAAGCTGGAAACAAGGCCCAGTTAACCAGAACCAGAGACAGTCTGTGGGCGGACTGATCAAAGCAGAACCGCTCTGTGGTTCTGGGCCACGCGCCTCCTCTTCCTCCTTCCCTCCTCTTCCTCATTTTCCTCTGCCTGTTTTATCCGTCAGGCTAATTTCACCTGAGGTAAAATCACCATGACAACCACAGAAAATGAGGTCATGTAGTTTGGGTCCAGCCAGGCCGGTTCAGGACTCGTGAAGCTTCACAGAACCGGGTCACGGACAGGAACCGGTTCAGCTGAACGGTTTCTGGAGTATTCCTGTTGAATATTTGTTTTTGTCCAGGAAAGATGCTTTGGGTCGGCAGAACCCAAAATTTCTGTTCTGGGACGAACAGAAAGAACCAACGGAGGACCTGGTTCTGATCCGAGCCGCTGACCGGGCCTCGGCTCTGCAGCCAGAGTTCCTGCTGAGACCGGACCGGTTTCAGCTCAGCAGCATCTGGAGGAAGACTCAGCTGCCGGGCTGACCTCATTAATTGCGACCCGACCCGTTTGTTCTGACAGCAACATGGAGCCCGTTGGACCCGGACTCGCGTTAATCACGTCCCATTAGCTCCCGTCTCTCTAAATGTTTGCACGGTTTGTCTCTGCAGCTTGGCTGCAGCTCAGGCGACTAACGATTCATCAAAGAGTGGTTCTGGTTCTGACCCGTCCAGAACGCCTTTTTTTAACAGAACCAACAGATCGGCCCATAAATCAGCTGGAGGAGGAAGAGGAGGAAATGTTTTCCTCACTCTACAGTTTCCTCCAGTCAGATTAGCTCTGAATGCTCCTGGAACCGACGTCCAAGAGTCCAGAAGGTTCTGGTAGCCGGAGCTGAACCCGGTCCTGATGTCCGACCCAGTCCGGCTCTGAGAACAGAACCTCAACATGGAGCCTCCGGGCGCTACGGTGGCCTGCAGTGACTACACACACCTGATGGGGGCGCTGTTCTTGTCCGTAGACAAACATCTCTCTGGAGAACGGAGACGACTTTCAACATGACAAGTCTGAGAGACTCAACCAGAGGAACTGGACCCAGTTCCACCAGTTCCTTCACTACATCCCACACTGGGAGTACTGGGACCAGTGGGACTAGGGTTCACTGGGTCAGGGGTTAAAGTTCATCTGTTTGGAAAGTTTCCACCATGAATCTCCGTCTCTGACCTCCGTCTGTCCTTCAGTCCCGTCTTCAGACGCCGGCGTCCAGAGACCAACATCACCAGGTACCAACCCTGATACCTGATTGGTCCGAATCACAGCCGTCATAACAGGAAGTGATGCGTTTATCGGTCCGGATCACAGCCGTCATAACAGGAAGTGATGCGTTTATTGGTCTGGATCACAGCCGTCATAACAGGAAGGAATTTTCTCGTTTCAACAGGAACCAGGAACGTTCAGCTGCTCAGGGATGAATCTACAGGAGCCCTCGAGGCTCAATAAAAGCTAATGTTAGTCTCTAGTCACTCGTCACAAATTCCCAAGTGAAGAGGCCTGAAAACAGAAAATATGGGAATGATTAGCATTTCCCAAAAAAACAGTCACGGATCATTGGGAAGAATGAATCAGGTTTCTGGGGAAATTTATTGTTTTGTTTGTGAACAGGTTGTTTTTCCACGGCTCAGGCTGCGGCAGGAACCTTGACTGGGTCTCTGCGGCTGCAGCAGCTAGAAGTTGATGCAGGGCAGCTTTCCGGCTCTGTGCAGGAACAGCAGAGGAGTGATGAAGCTGCTGGTGATGCTGATGGAGAGGGCGAACAACGTGAGCTGCAGAATGAGCAGCAGAGACGCGGTGAGGACGGTTGGGCCCAGCATGAGGATCTGCAGCAGCTGGGTGGCGCTGTTGAACCCCAGGGTGATGACGATCACCTTGAAGGCCTTCCTCTTCATGGCGCTCCAGCTAACAGCGCTGCGGGAGCCGTCGCCCGGACCCGGCTGCTGCAGGACCAGCAGGACTCGGACGCCGCAGTAAGACAAGGTGGACAGGAAGAGCAGGGACTTGGCTATGAGGTAGCAAGCAGAGACGGTGAGAGACGGGCCGAGGAAGGGAAACATGAAGTCCAGCAGGATCAGCAGCCAGTCGAACAGGCAGACACCCAAACGGTACCGCAGAGGTTTCAGCCTGCAAGCAGGAAGAATCAGACACACACCGACATGAGACCAGAACCACCTGAGACACCAGAACCAGACCAGTGCTGATATCTGGGTCCGGTCTGGAGGAACTCTACCGTTACACACGTCTAATAACTCTGGTCCTTCTGCAGTTCTCTCTTGAATTTACCTGATGAAGACGGTGGGATGGACCACGGCCATGTAACGCTCCAGACAGATGCAGGTCTGAAAGAGCGGCCGAGAAATCAGCATGAGCTGCAGGAACAGCTTCAGAACCAGAACCCCGACCGCCTCGGACATCCTGAGCAGGAAGTGGAGCATGACGTAGAAAGACGAGCAGCCGAAGAGGATCTCTGCGACGGCCAGGTTGAGGGCGAAGAGCTCCGAGACGCTGGATTCGCTCGCTATCATCCAGGCCACGTAGCCGTTGGCCGGCAGACCCAGCAGCACGTTGGAGGCCAGCAGAGCCGTGATGCCGTTCAGGAAGAAACTGGGATCGAATCCCAACGTGGAGTTGGACCCAACAGAACCCATTTTCACCGATTCTGGACGTTTTTACAAATTCTGCAGGAATTAAACCAGAAATAGTTCCTGTTATAACAGCCACGCTGCTGACTGACTTTGGCACATCAGAAGCTGCATGTCGTCTTACGTAACCTGTTCGGTTCTAACAGTCTGATGATTCTTTCTCACGCCCAAATTAACGCTCTGTCTGGTGTCGAACCTTCAGTTTACATCCGTTCTCAGTTTGGTAAATGATAAATTCTCAGAAGATGCGTCACTGAGGAACGAGGCAATCTGAAAGCACACTAAAGTTCAGGTTTTTGATCAACAAACAGGAGGATTAATGATGTGGTAAGTGTTAAGAGATGTTGTAAACAGACATCAGCTTTTAAATTTACTGAAAAATAAACGGTGTTTTTGGTTTTACGCACCTCGATCTCATCCACTGCGCCGCTGCATCTAAACACCATCTATCCTCTGGTGGTTTTGCATTAAGAGGCTCTCCTGTTTGTAATTTGGGCTTTTCGTTTCTCGAACATCTCACCACACGCTCCTTTTAAACTGGACCCACCTGTGGATTTGCATGGCGAGCAGCGGAGTCTAAATTTACATCTGCTGTGTTCAAACAAGCCCAGCGGAGACACGGATATGGTTTCTGTGGACAGAGGGTACGGCCACATTTGCATTAGATTTCCCTCAAAATGTAATTTGTCAGTGGAAATAATAAACCGAACGGCAGAAAGTTTCTCCAGCGGCCCGTTGGGTCGGAAAGAGGAGCTGGAACTGCAGCAGGGGTCGGATGGAGATCAGGACTAGGAAGCTACGGCTTCAGCTAGCTGATGAACACAGAAGGAGAATCTGTAGTTCCTGAAGTGACTGATGATCTTCATTCAGGGTGACGATGCAGAGCAGCAACGAGCTCCTGGGTTCAAAGGTCAAGGCCGTCTCTGTCAGAACGCTCTCCCTGTGGATGGCTGGACTCTCTCTGGGTACTCTGGCTTCCTCCCAGTCCAAACCTGAGAGTCTGTCCTCCGGGTCCCAGTGAACTACACAGACTACCAACTTCCTTGATTTTATTCCAGTTTAGTTCCTGAAATGAGACGACCCGGTTCTGTCTGGACCCCGTTAGAACAGGCCGGACCATCACACTGAGGACGGACCACTGGACCTGAGATCGGCCCTCCAGGAGCTCACGATAGTTTCTGGATCAGAATCGCTGACTTTGTGTTGCTTTGGATAAAAGATACAAAAATATCTAAAAAGAAACATTTTTATTCTTTGAACTTAAACAGCTGGATTTTGTTACTTGCCACATCAATAAGGCTGAGGCAGCGGTGGAAACGCTGCCCCCTGCAGGTGGGAGTTAGCATCACTGAGCTCTCAGTTTTGAACATTTGTTTGGTTTTTGAATCAAACCCAAACCTCTGAGGATTCCTCTAAAACCAGAACCGACTGACAGAACCAGTCAGAGACAATAAGAGGTTCCAGAACCGAACCGACCGGCTTCACGATGAAGAAGAACCTGCCATGTTGGGCCTTCCAGGTGCAGCGATGCATTTCCAACCTGCAGCACGTCGTAAACATGCATCATGTCTCTGCTGGATGAGCTTCATCTCCCAGAGGATCAGGGAGCATCTCACGCTCATCCAGCAGATTTGCATGGCGGCTGCTGTCTATTTAAATCAGATCTATGTTGCAGCTTCTAATGATTACATATCCCACACGTCCCCTTCGTCTGCTGCCCGGGGTCAACGTGAGGTCGCCGTGAAGGACTCACCTGGTGCAGCAGGGGTTAAAGTCACAGTTTAATAAATATGTCTGATAAAGACTCTGATGGACGGGTGCTGAATCTGATTGGTGCGGCGGGAGTCTCTGCTGGAAGGGCCAACAGGCTGCAGGATGGGAACTTCATCTGTGAACAGGGTTCAGATGGAGTCTGGACCGGACTTTAACTAGGCCACGATCTGAGCAGATTTCTGTCAAACTCAGGGTTTTGTGTTTCTCTTCTTGTTTAATTTTCCTCCTGGAGAAAAAGCTTTTATCCTTCAGAGACGATGCAGAGGAGACTCTGACAGGCGATCTTCAGTCACGTTAATCCTCAGGCTGCTCAGCCGAACATAAACACCTCAGAGACGTTCAGGGACAAAACCAACAATAAATCAAGTGAAACTCGGCCCTGTTTTATGTTCCCATCACTTTTTATGCTCAGTTTGAAGCATCGCACCAACTCGCTACATGCTAGTTAGCAGCTTCCACTTCCTGTTCATCACAGCCACGCGTAGCGCCACCATCTGATGACATCACTTCCTGTCCAACCTGGTTGTTCTCTCCAGAAAAGCAGATGGAAACGACTAATTCACATTTTCTGCTTTGTGACATTTTAAAAGTCGGATGGAGTGAGACCTCCTGACCAGAGCGCCGTTCCTGTGACCCCCGTCTCCATGGAAACACTGATCCGTCTGGATCGGCAGGTTCTGGTTCCCGACAGGACAGGTTCAGTCAGAGCTACAGCTGACCTGGCCCTGGTCCAGGTCTGGTTCTGGTCGGGTCCAGCAGGTCCGGACCGGCTGACTCCTCCATGGTGACTCAGCGCCACGTTGTGCAGCAAGTTGTAATCCTGTTAAGGTCCAGTTATCCAGCAGGAGGTTCTGGTTCTGTTTATCTTTCACAGCCTGAGTATTTAAGTTTGTCTGAAGTGGAAACTTTGGCGTGTGGAACGTTTTGGGAAACAGATTACCGCCGGGTCAGAGTGTGTGTGTGTGTGTGTGTGTGTCACTGTGTGTGCAGCGGCCCTGTGACCCCCCGTCTCCATGGAAACGCTCAGCAGCAGCAGCCGAACTCGGTTTGATGTGAACCGGATCATGAAGGTGAAGGAGCTGAACATGGCTGCAGACCTGAGAGGAACTGATCAGCTCTGGGCCCTGATTGGCTGCTGTTCCACCAATCACAGCTCTGAGGGGTTTAAATGAGCAGCAGGATGTTTAAACTTGTTTTGGTGAGTCCGTAAACACGACGCTCAGCCTTCAATTAGTCTGATGCTAAAGCAGATCTCTCCTAATTATCCGCTCCTCCAAAGCTTCCTGCTGGACCGGGAAGCGGCTCGGATCGCGGTCCCGTCGTTCCGGCCGTAATGAGAGCTGGAATTAAAAGGTGTCGTCAGCCTAATGAGCCACAGATGTGACTCCGCATTATTCCCACTCTCCGTCTCCGTCCTGAAACATTTTGGTATGTTAGCTCGTTAGCTGCAGCCTGATGCAGAGTTACGTAAAAACACGTTTCTGCTTCTGAAAACGTCCAAAAATAACCCGGAATACCAGCGGCCGCCCTCCTCCCGCTCCTGCGGCCTTTGTTTGAGCCATTCCTGATGATTATCCGTCTGTTTATCTGCCATTCTCTCCGAGTGTCACCATTTAATTGGACCCCCTCCTCCGCTCCTCCGCTCCCCATGGGAAAGTATGCAGACACATTTTGATTTGATTATGGCTCACAAACCAAACTATGCTTCGCTGCATTCCAGCTCCGGCAAACCCGCGGAGCGAGCAGAGAGCGGAGCCGGGTCCGATTCCAGATCCTGATCCCAAAGCGTCCGCTCACAGCAGCAGCGCTACAGGTCCGGTCGGGTCAGCACGGGTCGTTCTTCACTCGGAGAGACGCTTCCCAAGACAACAAGCCAGTCAATGAACCAATCAGAACCAGGCTCTGAACGCGGGAAGCAACGCAGCAGACGCCCTCTGGAGGCTGCCAGGAGGATCTGCATCGATCCACACCAAACAGACATCAGCTTTGGACCAGCAAGATGCTGCTTCTGCTTCACACAACGTCACATAAAAACAGAGACAGGAAACCTGACCACAGATCCAGAAAGAGCCGCTCACTTTGACCAATTAAAGACAAGGAAGCTTTAAACAGGAAATCAGAAAGAAATCAGGAAACCTGCAGATCAACATGTTGAAAACCTCAACAAGCGAAAGGAGAGAAATCTGTCCTATTAGCTTTTCATTCTACTGCAGACATCTGACCACAAGTTCCCAAAAACAGAACCAGGTCCAGTCCGCTTCAACCTGACTCCAGTCCGTCTGTCTAGTCAAAGTCTGGTCCGGTTGCTGAGGTGTGAACGCTAATCGACCTTTGACCTCTGGTCCTAAAAACCTCAGTCTGGGTTTGGTGGAAATGAATTCTGGTTCGGTTTGAATGTGAACGCCAAGCGGACCGGAGATCGCTCCAAAAGCAGGAAGTGGACTACAGCGCAGGGCATTCTGGGTAAATACAACCAAAGCTAACATGCTAGCCTAGCGCTAGTAGCAGAAATGGCTCCTGGTCTTCAGCCAAAGACTAAAGAGAAAAATCTGACGCCTCCATCTTGTTTCCATCTGGTGAAGAAGGAAGTTGCTCTCAGTGTCTTCAGAGGTTTTTGTGTCGTTTCCTTCAGTGGTTCTTGGTGCAGCGCCCCCACAGGCCAGGAGGGGAACAGGTTGGTTTGACTCAGGACCACAGCAGCTGGAGGTGGAGCAGATGTTCTGGTTCCAGTAGAACTGGGTCAACCGGACCATCAGGAGTGAGAACATCGTTATTCCATCACAATCTCTTACTGTAAAAACATCTTTGTTTAGTTAAATCATTAAATGATTTTAGTCTCGCTCTGTGTCCAGAGGATGGACTGAACTCTGGAGGATGTTCAGAACTTTGGATGCTGTTTTAATTCACTCTTTTTATTCTTTTTATTAAACGACGGGACGGGAGTTGGTCAGGTGACATCTGAGATCATGTGACAGTGATGGAGCAAAGGATTCTGGGTGTTTAGCTGAAGCAGAGAAACAATGAAGGCAGTGTGGAAAGTGTAGGGAGTAAATATCACTAACAGGAGAATCAATATCAGTACATGCTTAGTAAAAAATCTTTAAAACCAATTTTGTTTTGTTTGTATTTCATAAGAATGCTTCATTTTTGCTGCTCTGCTCCATAAAACAACAAAATACAAAGTTTGTCTTTGGAACATTAGAAAAAGATTGAATGGTATTAAAAAGTTCCTTTGATATATTACACTGTTCCTCAGATTTAATTCAGCAGCTCAGACGGAGAACGATCTGCGTTTGACGAAGGGAAAACTGGGGACAAAGTGAGTCATGGAGGTGGAAATGTGTCAAAAACTGATTTAAGAAGAAAATCCAAAGTGGAGCAAAAGAAACAGAGAAAGAAGAGAGTGAAGCAAAAAAAGGAAAAGAAAGGGAGCAAAGTGCAGGAAAAGGAGGAGGAAAACAGGAAGTCTCTCCCTCTCTCTGAGCACAAATAAAAGAGGGAATCACATGGAGGAGGCAGCTCCTATCGGAGTGAATCATCCCGTCTGTGTCCTCACACAACCTCCCAGCAGCCCTGGGAATCCGGAGACGTTTGGGCACGAGGACAAACATCTGCAGAGCCAGGAACCTGGAGGAGCCGCTCCAACAAACACAGCAGGTCCGACGGCGAGCTGCACATCCTGCGCTCCGACACGCAGCGCCGCCCGGCCCGTTACCTCAGCCTGATTTAGCCGCCAGCTGCTGGAGGAGCGGCGCCGCAGCTGCTGCTTACATCAGCCTGAGCGCTGGTCCCGACCAGCTAGCAGGTAGACGCTAACGCTAGCTCGGGCCAGAGGGGGCGTGGCCTCGGCTTGCATTTACTGCTGGAACAAACACCACAACAAAAGCACTCCATGTCACTTGATATTGATAATTAATTAGATTTTTGGTTTGAAAATCCTAAATCGTCCCAAACTGGTGATGAGAAATTTCCTCTTTTAGCCACTTGAGCTGTTCCAGTCCGGTTCTTTCCCTCCACCCAGATGTTTTCAGCTCCTGACATTTCAGTCACACTGCCTACAAAATCCTTCATTTCCCACAATCCTATTTTTCTCTCCAGAAGCTCCACCTGGCCCGGCGTTCTGATTGGCTGATTCCTTCCTGGAGGCGGGCATTGGCTGCCATTACGCTGCCATCACCTAATCATTAACATTTGCTTTTCTCTATAGAAATTACTCCTAGATCAGTTTGGTTAGTTGATCGATGCAGACGACCACTGGTACCGAGCCCGGTTCTGGTTCCTCTCCACTGTCGCCCCCTGCTGGTCAGGAGGAGTGAAGCTGTACATCAGTGACATGATGCTCTGCTTAGAAACCAGAATAATAAACTGATCTTAGTTCATCGACTGGAATCTGTGATTGAGATGAAATGATTCTTTACTGTGAAGAGAAGAGAAGTTGTGGAAATGGTGACAGAAAATGAACTGAATATTTTGGTAAACAGAGGAGATTCTGTCCCTCTGTTTTAAATCACTACTCCTCCACCACCGTGCTTTTCATTTGGTCAGAGGCGTTCAGTTTCCTCCATCATGCTGTGGTCTCCTCGTCCAGAAGTCTTGTGCAGCGGCCATCTTGGTTAGTTGCTGGGTTCCTTCAGGCGGCCATCTTGATTAATCGCTGGGTTCCTTCAGGTGGCCATCTTGATTAATCGCTGGGTTCCTTCAGGCGGCCATCTTGATTAATCGCTGGGTTCCTTCAGGCGGCCATCTTGGTTAATCGCTGGGTTCCTTCAGGCTGAGCTGTTTCTCTACCTGACATATTTCTGATATTTATTTCTCGTTAGCTGACAGGTTAGCGCGTCCTGACGCTGTTCTCTCTGCGTATCTGGACTTCGTCACAGCAGCTTCTCTCTCGTTCCCAGATGTCGTGCAGCAGATTCCAGGGATCGCTGAGGTTTTTCTCCTGATTGTTTCCTGTCCTTCCTCTCCGTCCCGTTGGCATGGTTACCGTCCACATCGTTTGCCCAGACACTCGACCGGCTTCAGCAGGTGAACCGGAGGGAAACGCGGCGAGCAGCTTCAGTCCCAGAGTGACCTCTGACCTTCAGCTGGGTCGCAGCGTAACCAGAGAGCGTTCCCTCCCGGCCGATGTCAGCTCCATCCATTATCCGGCTCCGCGTCAGAGCTTCCTCCTGAGGACCGCAGCGTGATGAAGAGATGGGAGGACAGGGCGGATGATCCAGATCCACGCTGGAACCAAACAACTGAATCATTTCGTTTCTGGGAGCCGTAAATCAAACCGGAACCTCGGTGTTCCTGGAAAGCAGCATGGAGATGGACTGGGAGCTCCAGGTTTTTCCAGGAAGCCGAACCGGAGCCGAACCCAGAGCCGAGGTGATTCTTCTTCCAGAGCGACAGCAGCGTCTTCGCCGCTCCGCCTCTCTCAGGCAGAGCGGACAACATCTGGGAAGCTTTCATGGACCGGACCGATTCCAGCAGAAGGCCTTCCAGGCCTTCCAGGCCTTCCAGACCTGCAGCGCAGCAGGAATTTATCCCCGAACTGCCCACAGGCTTCTGACACCTTTAATTTACGGATTCCCTCAAAGCGTCAGCGAACGTCACATCTGGAGTCTGCAGGACCGACAATAAAGCTCCTCGCAGACCAAACAGAGGTAATGTGAGTAATGTGAGGTCAGAGGTCACGGGAGGAGCAACTAGAGGGAATAATAAGCAGCTTCTTCTCTGTGTCAACATGCTGCACAGACCTCTGCTGCTGAATGGAGGCTGTCATGTTTGGTCAACAAATCTGAAAGTTTAGACGATCCTCAACAGAACTTCTGTCCCGGCTGTGAAGATTAGCAGCAGCTGGAAGTGAAAAGGTCAAAGTTCATGAGCGTGTCCGTTACCTCAGGAGTCACAGTCGGGTTTCAGTCTGAAACTAATCGATCCTGAAGCTCTGAAGCAATCAAACACAGATCTGTTTAGATCTGATGGTGAGAGAAAACAGAAAATATCAGATTTCTACTGTCTGGTTCTGGAGAAAACCAGCAGCAAGTGGGAAACTCCCGTTAACCCCACAGGGTCAACCCTAAACCTAACCCTAACCCCGTCACCATCAGCATCTGAAATCCTCAACCTCTTGTTCCTGGAAGACATTTCTTCTGTCGTCCAAAAGGTTCCTTCAGTCCTAAACGGTTCAGACTCAAAGACAGGACCGAAGATGGCCGTGTCCACACTGAGGACGGGACATCAGCGGTTTGAGAGAGGAGTCAGGAGACTCAGGTTTCATCTCACAGCTTAGGTCGAGACCAAACGTGTCACATGGCATCGTTGGGACATGTAGGTTTCATCAGGCGACCCAAACACTGAGCCGGTACCAGGTAGGACCAGCGACCAGCAACCAGTGAATAACGTCAACATTGCTGACCTCAGCGACCCAGTCAGCGACTCTACGGCCCCAAGAGTGACCATGATGCTCCATTAGTAACCCTAACCATGTAACTGGTGATGTTATGGCCCTACTGGTGACCTTATAATGACCCTTATCCATCCGTCTGTATCAGAATAAGAGAAACACACTCAGTTCATTCGTTCATTTGTTTACTCAAACAGTTCAGTGGTCGCTCTGATTGAAATGAACACAAACAAAGAAACAGATGATCTTCGGATCTCAGATCATGATGATTATAACATTGTTCCAGCAGAGACCAGTGGACTGGTTTCAGCTCGTTGTTGCTGCGTCTCTTTGGTTTCCATGGTTTCAGCTCGTTGTTGCTGCGTCTCTTTGGTTTCCATGGTTTCAGCTCGTTGTTGCTGCGTCTCTTTGGTTTCCATGGTTTCAGCTCGTTGTCGTTGCTGCGTCTCTTTGGTTTCCATGGTTTCAGCTCGTTGTCGTTGCTGCGTCTCTTTGGTTTCCATGGTTTCAGCTCGTTGTTGCTGCGTCTCTTTGGTTTCCATGGTTTCAGCTCGTTGTTGCTGCGTCTCTTTGGTTTCCATGGTTTCAGCTCGTTGTTGCTGCGTCTCTTTGGTTTCCATGGTTTCAGCTCGTTGTTGCTGAGTCTCTTTGGTTTCCATGGTTTCAGCTCGTTGTCGTTGCTGCGTCTCTTTGGTTTCCATGGTTTCAGCTCGTTGTCGTTGCTGCGTCTCCTTGCTGAAGCGTCGCTGCAGCGCCACCACTAGCTCCATGTTGTCCTCAGCCTTCAGAACCTCCAGGTTCTGCTAAACGACTCAGTAGGAGATCCGTGCGGCTGGCGGACCTTTGAGCGGACCCATAAATCTGCTGCGGCCGGCCCACACAGTGGAGCCGTCAGACGGGATCATCTGGGATTGCTATCTGCAGTGATGGATCTCCCGCCGAGCAGAGGAACATCTCGCTCACATGTTGGTTTTACTCCCTCTGCTGCTGAGTTACGATCCGCTCGCTCAGCGCTAGCGCCGCTCGCCGTGATGTCACAGACGCCATTTATCTGCTCAGCCTCAGATTCACAGCAGAGGAACAAGCTGAACGCCTTCCAAACCGCCAGAGGAAAACCACAGAGCTGGGCCTGAACCAGAACCAGAACCAAGACACTGATGTGAGGAGGAGACAGGGAGGTTTGCAGGTACCACCAGACCGGACCGAATGGACCCGTTTCCTCAATGAGGTGCAGTAGATCCAGAAGGAGACGATCCAGAAGATTCTTCCTGAACCGCTTCGTGGAACCAGGGTCAGCGTTTCTTCTTCTGCTGATTTATGAAGGTCCTAAATGAGTCTGCCCTCTGCTGTTCAGGTTTCTAATGTGGAAGTGCAGCAGGTCCACATGTCCCTCAGTGGGTCCGTCTTTTGTCCTCCATCTGTCTCCATCATGGAGGTCTGAGATGTTAATGGTTTTATTTAACGTCTGAAGCCCGTCGTGTCCACCAGAGGTCTCCTGTCCCAGACCAGCTCCGTCTCCGTCAGACCGGCTCTCATCCGGAGCGGAGCCATGTCTCCCCGGAGCGTTGGGTCGTCATCCTGCGGTTTATCCGGGTCAGCTTCAGGTTTCTGTCAGCAGGACTCTAAATCCAGCCAATCCTGATGCAGCGCTCCAACAACAACCAGCAGAGCACTGCCACAGCCATCCAGCAGTTAGGAAAGGTGATCCATCAGCTGGAAGGGAACCGCGGCTCAGAGTCTGTGTCAGCGGAGTGCTGCCCCCTGCTGGCCAGGAGAGAGAAGGCCAGGAAGCTGCAGAATGTCCGTTATCAGAAACAGCGATCATCGACATGACCATCTGCTCTGCTGGCGTTCCTCAGGGCGTTCAGGTAGATCCGGCCTTCAGCGCGGTGAAGGATGAGTCCAGCTGCAGAGGAATGCCGCCACGCCTGATAAATCTGGTGCTAATCGGACATTAAGGAGTTCTCCGTCTCGCCTCTGTCTCCTTTATGTCCACCTGCTGACAGGCTGAGGACGGCGCTCCGTCTGCTGCTCATGATGGATGCCGCTCTGCCTCTCCTCTCACCTCCAGCTGGAACCGGCTCCAGGAGGCTGACAGCCGGCTGGGAGGCGACACGATCCAGACGCTAATAAAGCTTTTTCCACAGCGGAGAGCAAACAGAGCCACCGGCAGCAGAAGGTCCAAACGCGACCTGAGGAACTCCAACACCACGGGAAGAGACCCGGCTCATCCAGCAGAGGGTCAAAGGTTAAACTAGAGAAATCAGCCAGCGTTGAGGTGAAGCGTTGATCCGAGGTCGGAGCAGACGGCGTTCCGGTTTCCTGGAGTTTCTCTGGGTTCTTGGATCCAAACGAATCATTGAAACACTGACAACGTCGTTTCAGTTCAGGAGAAGCAGCAGAACCTTCTGAACGGATCTAAACGTTTGGACTTTTTCCCAGAACCTTCCCTAAAACCCATCCAGTCAGGAGTTTCAGCTCTACAAACCGGTCTGATCCAGTTTAACTCTGGCTCGGGTGGCCGGTTCAAATCCAGAAGAACCAGGACCAGCAGCATCCTGATTTCGTAGTTCCCTTCAGCAAGGCGCTAGCAGAGTCACTACAGGGTTGAACTCCCAGCTTCCTGTTGCTACAGACAAAGGCAGGAAGTGCAGCCGAGATGCTCCAGGTAGATTTATCCAACGCTCCTCTGCTGCCAGCTGGGACAAATCAAATAAAGCCAGAAAGATCTGGAACTGAACTGAACCAGAAAGAACTGAATCAGAACGAACTGAATCAGAATGAACTGAATCAGAACGAACTAAACTGAACTGAATCAGAACGAACTGAATCAGAACGAACTGAATCAGAATGAACTGAATCAGAATGAACCAAACTGAATCAGAACGAACTGAATCAGAACGAACTGAATCAGAACGAACCAAACTGAACTGAATCAGAAAGAACTGAATCAGAACGAACCAAACTGAACTGAATCAGAACGAACTGAATCAGAACGAACCAAACTGAACTGAATCAGAACGAACTGAATCAGAACGAACCAAACTGAACTGAATCAGAACGCACTGAATCAGAACGAACCAAACTGAACTGAATCAGAACGAACTGAATCAGAACGAACCAAACTGAACTGAATCAGAATGAACTGAATCAGAACGAACCAAACTGAACTGAATCAGAATGAACTGAATCAGAACGAACCAAACTGAACTGAATCAGAACGAACCAAACTGAACTGAATCAGAATGAACTGAATCAGAACGAACCAAACTGAACTGAATCAGAACGAACCAAACTGAACTGAATCAGAATGAACTGAATCAGAACGAACCAAACTGAACTGAATCAGAACGAACTGAATCAGAACGAACCAAACTGAACTGAATCAGAATGAAATGAAATGAATGAAACTGGACCTTGCACCATCCAGAACCAGCGGGTCCAGAACCAGCAGGTCCAGAACCAGCGGGTCTCCATGCTGGGTTCCAGCAGGAGGATTTCCTCTGCAGGTAAAAAGAATCAGTTCTTCTCTGGCTGTGATTCTCTGCAGCAGCTGCTGGGAGATCCCAGACTTTCTACCAGAAACTCCCTTCCAGAACAAAGACCCGGTTCAGGATGACAGGCTCTGCCTTCATTTCCCAGCATGCCTCACTCTGCCTTAATGAAACATCCAGGACCTCTCAGAACCAGCCTGGGTTGAGTTACAGAGAAAGTTGGTGGAAATCAAGTTGGAGCTCAGAGGTAGATGGGCCGGTCTGACACACACACACACACACACACACACACACACACACACACACACACACACACACACACACACACACTCTGAGTTTAACGTGCCACAGCAGCAAGTGGTGTTGGGAGCTGCTTTCCTGCACTCAGATGAGCTGAGGGACCGGAAGTGGACGGTTCTGATCCGACTGAAGGATTGAGCAGAACCATCAGAGAACCACCTGCAGCCTGACCCATCCTCCACTACCTCTGCAGGGTCTGCAGCGCCTCCCTGTGGCCAAAAGAGCAACTGATCCAGGTTCAGATGGTGAACAACAAAGGGGATGGACTACATACTCATGCAGCCCTCTGATTGGCTCAGAGCAGGAGTTACTGTGAAAGAGGCGGGCTCAGAGATTCACTTAACTGGATGCAGCACTGGGACATGGAGGGACAGTTTAGAGTTTCTGGAGTCAATAATCAGAACCCAGAGAGACCCCAGTCAGAACTCAGTCAGAACCCAGAGAGAACCCAGTCAGAACTCAGTCAGAACCCAGAGAGAACCCACTCAGAACTCAGTCAGAACCCAGTGAGAACCCAGAGAGAACCCAGTGAGAACCCACTCAGAACCCAGTGAGAACCCAGAGAGACCCCAGTCAGAACTCAGTCAGAACCCAGAGAGAACCCACTCAGAACTCAGTCAGAACCCAGAGAGAACCCAGTCAGAACTCAGTCAGAACCCAGAGAGAACCCACTCAGAACTCAGCCAGAACCCAGTGAGAACCCAGAGAGAACCCAGTGAGAACCCACTCAGAACCCAGTGAGAACCCAGAGAGAACCCAGTGAGAACCCACTCAGAACCCAGTGAGAACCCAGAGAGAACCCACTCAGAACTCAGTCAGAACCCAGCCAGAACCCAGTCAGAATCCAGTCAGAATCCAGTCAGAATCCATCCATCCATACGGAGAAACATGCTAACAGAAATCTTCTGATTTATGGGTAAATAACTGCAGGTGAACGCAGTGAAGCACGACCTCTGACCTTTCAGTGACAGGACAACCAACTGGTCATGTGATCACATCCTGTCAGTTGCCATGGCAACATGTTTTCACCCAGAAAGCTCTTCTGGTTGATTAAAGTGAACGATCCAGGATTAAGGCAGGGAGGTGATGCTGGTTAGGAAACCAGAGTCCAGTTTGAAATGCTGCGGATTAAAACTAGCCAACTGATTTCCCTGGTTCCACTGGTTTTACTGGTTTTATTGGTTTCACTGGATATGGTGGTCCAACTGGCCAACAGATCATCATGTCAGACGGAACCAGCAGAACCACAGATGTTCAGACAATCAGGCCAAAATGGTCGACTGATGCAACCAGGAATGAAAATACAGAGCTAAATCAGTGCCAAAAACTCACATTAAAAAAAAAAGTTAATTGGAAAAATAATTATGACACTGAAAAAAAGTTTCAAAATATTTGTTAGTTTCAAGTTTTTTGGGTTGTTTGCAGTTTCAAAGATGATGACAGAGGGAGTGGCATCATGGCCGACAGCTCACCCTGCATCCAGGAAAACATCTTTAAAGCACCATCAATACTCCATCCATCCATCCATCCATCCATCCATCCATCCATCCATCCATCCATTTTCTGCTCATCCTTTGTCCCTGATGGGGTCGGGAGGGTTACCATCAATACTCTACCACACAAATCTGAGCAGAAAAACATGATTTTTGCTGCATTTTGAAAACAATTTCCCATCATCCCCCAAGAGGCGCCGCCTCCTTGGCTTTGAAGCCCCGCCCCTTAAATATGAGGCCCCGCCTCCTCAATGTGAGAACAGTTCTGAACTTTTTTCTGTTTTAAAGACTTTTTATGAGCAAAATTTGGTCCAGTTCATCTCCATAGAGAACCTACCAGCCTGATCAGAACCCGATCAGAACCAGATGTCCATGCGGGACAGGAAACATCGGGACACGCCCGTCCCAGCACTGACCTGCGGCTCTGAGAACACTTCCTGGATGCTGTTGATTGGTCCGACCGGAACACCTGAGCCCTGGAACCTCCTCAGCCAATCAGCAGAGTTCTGCTGCAGGAACCTGTTGGCAAACAGAACCAGACTGTGACCCGGCCGCCACACGGGGACAGACCGGGTCCAACCAACGGCCCAAACAAAACCTCTGGGACAGAATCTGCAGCAGCTGCTTCCGGTTCTGGACCCTCAGCTGGTTGGTTCTGTAGTTTGGGTCGGCAGCGAGATCCTGCAGCTCCAGAACCTGCAGGTCCAAACAGACGGAGTCTCAGTTAAACTGTGAGACACCAGAGGGTTTCAACACAGCGGCCCAGTCCAGAACCGGTCCGGAACCAGAATCAGCCTGGAACCAGAACCAGAACCGGACTGGTTCCACAAATTTTAACCTGAAGACTCAAACAGAACCGGTCTGGAACCAGAACCGAGGGTCATTAGATCTAGTAGAACAGAGTTAAAACTATCTGAGGAAACGGGTCAGAACCAAGCCAAGCTGAACAGAACCCACCTGGCACACCGTGACAAACTGCCTGTCGTTGGCTGCAGCCAGAACCAGGTGTCCGTCTCTGGTTCTGAAGCCCTGCAGACACAAAGCAGACACTGAGAGGAACCACAGACTGACCCGGATCAGAACCAGAACTTGGACTCTACTCATCAGTCTGTCTGAAAACTTTCCACCAGTGGAGTGAAACTTCTGCTAATCGGCTAAAGCTAATTTTAGACTTTAGTGTTAGCTCTGGAAACTTTTAGCGTACTTAGCTTAGCTAAATTAAACTGGATAAATTCTAAGTTTATTCAACTTCCTGTTCTGATTCATGCTCTTATTTTGAAGTCACAGCGAAGCTAATATTTACGATTAGCGCTTTTAGCGTTAGCAGAGCTAACACTTTAGCTAGCGGTGCCTAGCACTGCTTCTCACAGAACCAGCAGAGAGCTTCAGAACTATAATGCAGTTCAGATCTGGATCAGAACCAGAACCAGAACCTGGAGGATCAGAAAACAAAACTCTAAAAACATTCAGACATGAAACCAGAACCTCTGATGATTCTGATGATCTGGACAGGAAGAACCTGACAGAACCTCACAGAACCAGAGAGGTTCTGACAGCTGTTCAGGTTACTCAGAACAGCCGTTGGTTCTGCTAAACGGACTTGCTGACCCATCAGAACCGTCTCTGCTTCCTCTGAGCGATCTTCATCTGACCTTTGAGGAGCTTCATTAGCGTCAGAACCGGGTCAGAACCAGGTCAGAAGCTCTGGCTGTTTGCTCCTTTATCAGGTTGGATCCCTGCAGGCGGAGCTGGAATTTACCGAGATGAGATTTAATGAAACCAGAACCTCCAGAGGAACCTGCAGGAACAGAGGCCTCTTCATCCTCCTCCTCTTCCTCCTCCCCCTCGGTGTCTGCAGACCGCCAGCCTCTGGTCGCCGCGGCGCCGCTTTCATCTGCTGCCCTGGGGGATTCTGGGTAACCTGGTCCACATGGGGACGTGGAGGACATGTTGGGCCGCAGACGGGTCCCAGTGGAGAGACCAGCGCCCCCTGCTGGCTGAACTCCCACTCTGAGGTTCTGCAGAACTTATGGACCTCTCAGAACTTTCACTTCCTGTCTGGGTCAGAGTTCAGCAGCAAACTGAGCAGAGACACGGTCCAGTCAAAGTAAGGAGTGGAGACTCTTTAAATCAAACCAGTTAAATCTGGTTGGAGTAGAAATATCCCACAGAGAGGAAGATCCAGGAGAATCCAGGAGGATCCAGGAGAATCCAGGAGGATCCAGGAGGATCCAGGAAGATAAAGGAGAATCCAGGAGGATCCAGGAGAATCCAGGAGGATCCAGGAAGATCCAGGAGGATCCAGGAGGATCCAGGAAGATCCAGGAAGATCCAGGAGGATCCAGGAGGATCCAGGTGCAGCAGCATGGAGGCGCAGAGCGTCACACTGAGTCCGTTCTGTTGAATGCACTAAATGTTCGTGTGTTTGTGCATTAAGACAGTAAACTGTTAACCATTTATGAAAAATAAAATGTGAAAATGTCGGGTTTGTTGACGAACATGAAGCAGAAACGCTTCAGGTTCAGTCCAACCGCCGCCTCGTTCAGGTCGGGGCCGGTCTGCCTGGGTTTGGGTCTGGTACCGTGGTCCGCATCAGGTTCTCCTCACACCTGGACTAAAGGTCCAAACCAAATGAAATGACTTCTGGTCCAATCAGTGACTCTGAACTGCTGAAATAAACTAGAGAAAATGTCTTCAGGAACCAGTAACACAACAGGTCTAGTTTCTGTCTCTACTCTGACAGGATCAGAACCCGTAAACGGTTCTGACCCGTTCAGTAAACGGGTTCTGATCCTGTCAGAGTTCTGTGGTTTGGCAGAATCAACATCTTTCAGTCATTCACTGAACTATTTTCAAAGAAAAAATCTGGTTTTTAACGTTTTTCACTGGATCAGATCCAGACAGGGACCTGAACAGTTGTCTCATCATGTCCAAGGTCAAACACCAGTGAAGGTCAAACATCAGGACATCTTCAGATTTCCCTCCCTGAGCGCCGAGAGACTCTGGTGTCTCAGTTCTGCAGGATCAAGATGTGAAAGTCTGGACTCCTCCTGCAGAAACCACAGAACCACTAATCCTGTTGTTTAGACTGCTGTGATGTGCGAAGCCGCCGCGGCGCTTTCATCCGCTCAGCCCCGGGCCAGGAAGGGAGGAGAGCTGCATGATGGGAAAGGCGGTTCACAGCGGGTTTAGATTGGGGAGCTGGACGGAGAAGAAGACCACAAGAATGGAGGCTGAGGAGAGTTCACAGGGAGAGAAACCTGAGGAGGAACTGACAGTTTATCTGTTGGGAGACCAGAGAGGAACGTCTCCCTCACAGAGGAAGACTCTCTGCTGTTTCCAGTTTCACATCAGAACCTGGTAATCTGACCCACAACCCTGCGGTTCTGAAACCTGGTTTCACTTCATGACTCTCATCTGTCAGAGCTCTGCTGACCAGAGAGTCACTTCATTCAGGACTGCAGGAGAATCTACAACAGCTCCGTTCAGTCCGCTTCGACCCCACTCCGGTGGGTGAGGCGTGAACGCTAACCGACCTCTGACCTCTGGTCCTCCAAACCTCGGTCTGGGTTCGGTTTAAGTGAACTCTGGTTCAGTTTGAATGTGAACGCCAAGTGGACCAGAGGTAGTCCACTTCCGCTCCAAAATCAGGAAGTGGACTACAGTGCAGGGCATTCTGGGTAAATACAACCAAAGCTAACGTGCTAGCCTAGCGCTAGCAGCAGAAATGGCTCCTGGTCTTCAGCCAAAGACTAAAGAGAAATCCTCCAACACTAAAATCGGACGCCTCCATCTTGTTTCCATCTGGTGAAGAAGGAAGTTGCTCTCAGTGTCTTCAGAGGTTTTTGTGTCGTTTCCTTCAGTGGTTCTTGGTGCAGCGCCCCCACAGGCCAGGAGGGGAACAGGTTGGTTTGGGTCAGAACCACAGCAGCTGGAGGTGGAGCAGATGTTCTGGTTCCAGTAGAACCGGGTCGACCGGACCATCAGGAGGGAAACAGATTTAAGGTTTCACTGATGAGTCCCTCCATTATGTTATTCCACAATTGCAAAGATGTATGCAAATAAAAACGATCCCAGAATTTTTTCCCACTAATATATAATTGAGTTTATCTCAAATTTTCTGTAGAAATTGTGAAAAGCATCGAGCTTAGGCAATGCCAACTCCCACCTGCAGGTGGCAGTGTTTCTTCCTTCTACTGTGCTGCCTCAGCCTGACTTTATGACCAGCTAGCATCAACATGGCAGCAACAGAAAATTAAGTTTTCCAGGTTCTCCAGGTTCTCCAGGTTACCTGGTACGGTACGATGCTCTCGTGGGCCGTCCCCCAGCGCTTGGCCTCCTTCCCTGCGTTCAGGTAGTTGGCAGCGATGTGGCTGAGGCAGGACACCTGGACAGAGACGGAGACGTTAACTGACCCAGCAGACCAGCATGTGCATCTGGAGTCCAAGTGCTACAGTTCGTGGTTTCCTCTTAGTTTTGATACGACTTGTTGATGGGAGCGTTGCTGTGGTTACATGTAACCATGACGACACAGAAACTTTCTTCTGCTGCATGAGAAACTCAGCACTTCCTGTTCAAGGTTCATGAATCCAGAGCGCTGCGGTTCAGCAGAACCTTGATGATTTACACGGCTGATCTTTGAGTAACTAGAATGTAAAAACACAGAATCTCATGTTTTTCTAACATTTAAAAAAGGAAAATCTCCATCTTTGCTAGTTAATAATCATCCATCTGACCCGGATGTCTCTGTTGAACTTTGGTCTACATGAACCAAACTCTTTAATCAGATTAAATAATCTGATTCAGTAAACAGCAGCTCATTAAACTGTAGATTTAAACGTTCCAGCCGTCCTGCTAGCTCGCTGCTTTCATGTTTCAGACTAAAAATGGTCGTCACAGGCTTCCTTACCTCGACCAGCTGATGACTAAACGTAAGGAAACGTTCTCCTGGTTCATAAAGTCGCTCAGCTTTGAGTTTTCGGTTTTTGGACGTTGCTGGTGTTTCAGTGAGGTTCATTCTGTCTGTCTGGAGTTTTTCCTGCTCATTCAGTAAAAATCCTCATTTCATGGTGGATTTTATTTGGATGGTGAATCTTCGCTCCTCAGTTTGAGTCAGACTGAGTCACGTTTCATCATGGTGGTCAAAACGTTCAGCTTGTTCAGCAGAACGACGTCTGAGCCTTGAAAGCCGATCAGAACCCAGAAATGGATCCTCTACGGTCCGGCTCAGGACCAGAACCGGTCCATCCGGGCCGATGACCCGGCTCCGTCAGACCCTGATGGCTTCATCATGTCGGCTTGTTGTCATATTTCTGCAGCGGTTTCTGGTGATTAGCAGGAAACCATGAGAGGCGCTTGGTTACGGCGCCGTGACGCAGCAGGAAGCTTCCCGGGTGGTTCTGTCCATCAGAACCCGGTTCTGTTTAAACTGCAGGAAGCCACAGAGAGGCGGCAGCACCGCTGCACATGTGGAGGCCGGAACCGAGACGTCGTTAGGGAGAAAAACCAGCTGCAGTCAGGAGACATGAGAGGCAGACATCTGCAGCAGGCGGCTACGGATCCACAGCCAATACATGGGGCCGGACTTCCTGCTTTCCACTTCCTGCTTCCTGCTTCACTCACTGGACTTCCTGCTTCACTCACTGGACTTCCTGCTTTCCACTTCCTGCTTCACTCACTGGACTTCCTGCTTCACTCACTGGACTTCCTGCTTTCCACTTCCTGCTTCCTGCTTCACTCACTGGACTTCCTGCTTCCTGCTTCACTCACTGGACTTCCTGCTTTCCACTTCCTGCTTCCTACTTCACTCACTGGACTTCCTACTTCCCACTTCCTGTTTCACTTACTGGACTTCCTGCTTCCTACTTCGTATTTCCTGTCAGCTTCACTCACTGGAGTTTAGGAGGAAAACCCCAGCTCAGTCTCATGTTCCCTGGGAAACAGGAAGTGATCTCACAGACAGGAAGTGGTACCTGAGCAGACAGCAGGTTGCAGTCGATGTGACTTCCTCTTCCTGTCTTCTGTCTGTGCAGCAGGGCGGCCATGACGGCTCCGTGCGCGTACAGCCCCGTGGCCAGGTCCGTCATGGCGACGCCGGGACGCACCGGCTCCCCGTCCTGCCGGAGCAAAGCATCATGGGATCAGCTGGCGCCGGTTTGGACCCGGTTTGATCCAGAAGGAGCTCTGACCTCCGGCCCGGTGATGTGCATCATCCCCGACACGGCCGAGGCGATGGAGTCGTAGCCTGGACTCCGGGCCTGAGGGCCCGTCTGGCCGTAACCTGGGACACAGAGAACCGGGTCACCGACCAGGTCAGAATCGTTCAGAACCACAGAGACATCAGAACCAGAACCCAGCTGGGTCCATTCAGTTAGAGGCTTCAGGAATCTGCTGATGAAGGTCGGCCTCCAACAGGAAGTTACAAAATGTTCTGGAAAATACATGGAACTGGATCAGGGCCTGGAGACGGATCCATGGATCTGGAACATCAGAACCGTTGGAACTGAGACACAGACAGAGTCCTGGTCCAGATCCAGATCCCAGTCCAGGTCGGGTTCTGTACCTGATACGGAGCAGTAGACGAGGCGCGGGTTGATTCTGCTGAGCTCAGCGTATCCTAAACCCAACTGAGGAAGATTCTCTGGCAGGAAGTTCTCCATCAGGACGTCACACACACCTGCAAGCTGAGCACACACACACACACCGTGAACACACACACCGTGAACACACACACACCGTAAACACACACACACCGTGAACACACACACACTGTGAACACACACACATACCATGAACACACACACACCGTGAACCCCCTCCCTGCCCGGTGACCTCTCGGGTCGGTACCTGCTGGATGACCTCTGCTCCTCTCCGGTGCTTCAGGTCCACTGCGATGCTCTGGAACAGAGGAATGTGGATCAGATCCATTCAGGCTTTCAGTTGTTATGAAATAGAAACATGGACAGCAGAAACCTGCTGTTCTCTAAATCCTCAGCTTTCATTTATTTATTACAATCGTTTCATTTTCTTTATGTTTTTGTTTTAAATTTACCAAAATAAATGAACTCAGATGGATCTGAACCGGTCGGAGGTCAAAGGTCAGACTAGATCAGTCTTTTTCAAACTGGTGATCCGCGGGCGCCCTCTGGTGGTCCGCGAGGTACTGCATGTAAGTGACCGTTTATTTGCCGTGACGTCAGCTCAGAGTGCTAAGTGCTAGCTTAGCAAAGGGTTGAATGAAAAAGAATGACGGATTAAAACCGGGTTCTCAACAAAAAGCTGCAGATACCGGTGGGAAGAAAAAGTCCAGGAATATGATCTGAGCAGAAGAAGCTGAAGCTGATGTCGTTCACTAGCGAATCGATTCCTTTGAACGGCTCCATGCGGTAGGAATCGACTCTGTTAGTCAGAACGGCTCTTTGTTTTTATGACTTTGCTTGGTAATGAATGATCCTCTGCTTTCAGGTCAACAGCTATTGTAATTTTTATTTAATTAAAAATGATTAAATTAATTAAATACAATTATAGAAATTTGTTAATTATTTTATATTTAATGGTGCAGAATAATATTTTTTGCTTCTGCTAAAGCAACTCTAGTCTATTTTTTTAAATTGTGCTTCTAAATCACAAATAGCCTTAAATGTTATTAATGCATAACACTTGGTAGTAAAGAACAATTTCTTTTTTATTTCTGTGTTTGACATCATTAGAAAACTTAAACTCTTTCAGAATCTGTAAATAACTCAAAGTGTCCAAGTAAACGTGTTCATGCTCTGACCAAACGGCTCCACTCTTCATTAGGATGAACAAAGAAAACAACAATACGTGATTTAAGAAGCTAATATTTTCATTTCAGGTTGCATCATATATCGTGTTATCGCGGTTTTCACCTTCTTGTTCCGGTTGACGCTCAGGAAGTAGACGCTCTCTGAGGCAACAAACGGCGGGCCCCAGGTTCTGGTGTCGTCTCCTCCACCTGTCCAACAGAACCACCACATCTACAACAGTCAGGTTTCCCACAATCCTTCAGCCACTACCCAGAACACACCTGGGCGCTCACCTGGCCTCTCCACCTTGATCACCTCAGCTCCCAGGTCTCCCAGGATCATGGTGGCAAACGGACCGGCCAGAACCCTGCACACACCCAGTCACATGTCAGCCTCCGGGTGGATCAGAACCAGCAGCGGCCTGCGGAGCTCACCTGGTCAGATCCAGCACTCTGACGCCCTCTAGTGGCCGAACAGCTCCTACAGCACATTAAAAACACAACCAAGTTGTTGCTTTAGAAAAAAACAGAAAAAGTTTTACATTCAAAGTTAAATATTAATATTAACAAAAATTAACCTGATTTAAAAACTAAAGTTATATTGTTATTTTAACTGAAATTTATATTTTCTCGGTTAAATAAAATCCCCCGCACTTTTTGTCCGAAGGACCTTAAAGTACAGAATTAACATTTTATTGTTTATAACTTAATTTCATCATAAATCATTATAAATTAAGTCATCAATTACCATAATCCTCTTAACAGCAGGAGAACTTGCCTCTCACAACATGGCGGACCGGGCTGACGTATTGTTTCAGTCGCATTAAAGCTAACTTTGAATAGGCCACAATCTTTAACCAGCAGCAGTTTAAAGGGACGCCTTTATTTAATAAAGTCATAAACGTGTTCTGGTCCTCATCCTGTCCGGATTCCTGCAGGTTCCGATCCAAATTTCGATGAGCTGACTGACCCCCGACCAGAGATGCTACCATTAGCCTGCTAGCAGCAGCTCCCGACCAGAGATGTTACCATTAGCCTGCTAGCAGCAGCTCCCGACCAGAGATGCTACCATTAGCCTGCTAGCAGCAGCTCCGGACCAGAGATGCTACCATTAGCCTGCTAGCAGCAGCTCCCGACCAGAGATGCTACCATTAGCCTGCTAGCAGCAGCTCCCGACCAGAGATGCTACCATTAGCCTGCTAGCAGCAGCTCCCGACCTGAGATGCTACCATTAGCCTGCTAGCAGCAGCTCCGGAGCAGTACCTGAGTTTGTGTCCGAGCTCCACCGCCTGCTGCCCGGATACTTTGGAGCCTGGTTCCGCTGGAGAAGCGCTCTGAAGCCCGAACGGTACCGAGCCCTGAGGACGCTGCGTAAAGCCCTGAAGCTTTCAGACATCTTCTAAACCTGCTAGCATCAGCCTTAAACCACGCTATTACTTCCGGTAACCGACTTTCAAAGTAAAATCAGATGAAGTGGGATTGTTTTGAATCTTTAACTAATAAATAGTTTACAGTTTAACTTCTATCAGAACCGTTTCAAAGTCCATTTCACGGATAAAGCTTAATGATTCATGATCAAAGTTCAACATTTCCTAACACTCAAAGTTACATTTACAGAATAAAATCATCTCACTTGAGTTTTAGATGAAGCCGCATTTTAACCTGCATGTTATTAGAAATATATCTGATCTGATCTCTGCGTCACATTTCCCTCTGCGTTTCACTGAACGTAGACTAAGAACAACCCCAGCTAAATGTGACAAAATGATTTTGTAAACGATAAAAATTTATATTCTGTGCTGCTGATGTTTATAATCATTGAGACAAAAAAGGATATTTGATAATAAAAATTTTAAAAAACACGCAAAACCATGAATAACAGTTAGATTAAAATGCATCTAAAGGAATTTTATTTAACTAGAGAAAATATTAGTTTTAGTCAAAAATACCAACATAATGTGAGTTTTTAATTCAGATTATTTATTGTTAAAAACTAATAATCTCAGTAATTATAGTTTCAACAAGGTGTTCCTCAGTCCTGAGCGTTTTGGTTCTGCTCCATAAAAACCGACTCAGAGACCGACTGACCATCAGAGCAGGAGTTTAAATCAGCGATTATTAATAATCACTTATTAATAATCGCTAAATAACCATCAAGCCTGAAACCCGATATCGTAACGGACTGAATGTTACGTTTTGAACCTCGTCTCTGCTGGGCTGGCGGTTGCCACGGCAACGGGTGTGTTTACACGACTAAGAGTAAAAAGTTCCTCCTGGAGAAATCAGGGATTTTCTTTCCTCCTTTTAGAAATGATTGGATGAAAAGTGATCAGAATAAAACAGACTGTAGAAAATGATGAGACATGATTTATTATTTCCATACAGAACCAGAGTAATGTGAACGGATGTTTTCCTTGTTTCTACCAGCTGCTGGTTCTGTGAGCAGAACCATTCCGGACCTGAAGGAATCCACAGAAACTGAACAGAACCAGGATCTCCTGAACAGGCTGCTGCGTTTGCTTCAAGCTCCGCAGGAACCAGGAAGGTCCAAACATGGCGTCCAGCAGCTGGAAGGAATCTGGATCCTGGAGCTTCCTGGACGGCGTCCCAGAAGAGACACAGGTCAGGTTTGGTCCCAGTTAAACAGGGAGACCAGCAGGTGGCGCTGCAGCCTCTGATTAGCAGCCTGAAACAGCAGCAGCCTCTGTCCTAGTCAAAGGAACCGGGATAACTCCTTCATGTTGGAGCGTCGGTTCGGTAATTACCTCAAACTGCTGCTGATTTCTGCTGGAACCACCAACCACAGGGTGGCGCTGCTGGAGGTCAAAGGTCACAGGCATATCACTAAGGTAAAGATTATAAATGAGCCAATCAGCATGTTCAGAATAAAATGTGATGTTACACATTGCTGTACCACTATACCTCATTAGTTTCTATAGGCTGACCCCTGACCTTTGCACTATCCGTAACCATCTGCAGTACATACCTAACCGTAACCTCTGACCCTAAAATTGTTTTTATCTTGTGTGGAGAAGCTAAAATGTCCTCACACACACACACACACACACACACACACACGTGTTTCTAAGCACCGCCCACTAAAGCTTTTCACCTGCCATGGCTGACTTAAGCCCCGCCCCTTCCAGGTAACCTGTCCTCCAGGTTACCTGAGGAGTTTTATCTCTGCGCTCTGATTGGCTGAGCTCAGTCAGCCAATCACAATCTTTGCTTTTCTCCTGACCTCACTTCTTGTTTCTGAATTTTCAGGATTCAACTAGTCAGATCCGAAGGTCAGGAAGAGGTCATGTGGCAGCGAGCAACAGCGCCTCCATCTGGTGGGAAGGTCTCTGCGTTTCCGGCGTCCAGCAGGGGGCAGAGGAGCTGAGGGACCGCAGGTTCTCCTCAGGTACCAGACTGTTCAGGCAGCATGGTTGGTTACCACGGTAACGGCGGGGACGGTGCCAGAGGTGGGCGGAGCCAGGCCGGCGGCGTGGCGGCGGATCTGGGAGATTCTCTCCTCAACGCAGCCGGCAGACAGACGAGCCTCGGCGTCCTGATCCCAGCATTCCTCTGCCGTCACACAGACCTGGGCCAGACCCTGCAGAACCAGAACCAGACGGTCCAAACATCAGGACCAGAACCAGAACCAGACAGTCCAAACATCAGGACCAGAACCAAACGGTCCAAACATCAGAACCAGAACCAGACAGTCCAAACATCAGGACCAGAACCAGAACCAGACGGTCCAAACATCAGAACCAGAACCAGATCTGCGGAGGAACCGGGTCTCTCCTGCAGAACCGTCTGGTATTAAGCAGTAATCAAATGGTTCTGGATGTTTTCCTATCTGGATCAGAACTTTATCCACCCTGAGGGTAACTTAGTGGTACCGGTCCGGTTGGGAGGGAAGCGGTTCTGGATCACTCACGCTGTGCTTGAGCCAGAACTCCTTGATGGCCGGCCTCGTCTTCTTGTGGACCACGACGTCCTGCAGGTCCTCCAGGGTCGGGTGCTGACCCACTTCCTCCTCAAACGGCAGCAGGTACTGACCCAGCGGACCTGAACACATCCAGAACTCATCAGAACTCACAGCTGAGCGGCCAGAACCAATCAGAACTAATCTGGGTTCCAAACGGGTCTGGACCGCAGCAGGACCCAAAGGTTCTTCCTCAGTGGACCCTTAAACCACGCCCACTTTGTGCATAAGCAACGCCCACGTTGTACCTAAGCCACGCCCACTCCGTGTCTAAGCCACGCCCTCTCTGTGTATAAGCCACGCCCGCTTTCGCCCTCATTTCCATATTATTAACAGACTCAGGTTTGTTTTCATGTAAATATTAATGATAACTAAACTGATCATTCAGACCATCCTAGCATAAGTGCAGTCCGGCGCCTCCTGTGGTGTCTGTGGTGAACTGCAGCAGCGTGTTGATGCGTTACCGTCGGCGGCGCTGCAGCGGCTCACCGCCTCCCACAGCACCAGCCCCACGGCGTACATGTCGATCCGGAGGAAGGCGTCTCTCTGGAAGTTGATGGCTCCCTCCAGGACCTCCGGAGCCATGTAGCGCCTGGTGCCCACCTGCACAGAGAGCCCAGATGAGGCGCGGCGGCGGCGGCGGATCACCTGCGGCGGCTCAGCTGCAGCTCCGCACGCCGCCTCACCTGTCCGTGCGTCTCTCCAGGCGGCTGCCCCGGCTTGAAGAGGACGGCCAGGCCGAAGTCGGCGATGACGGCGGTGAGGTCTGAGCGCAGGAGGACGTTCTTGCTCTTAAAGTCCCTGAGAAGGAACAGAACCCGTCAGAACAGAACCTTGAGGTACATTCTGAGGTCCGGTACCAGAACCGGTTCTGCCTGGATCGTGTCCCGGACCTGTGAGCCACGGCCGGTTTGTGGCGGTCTCCTCTCAGGTGGGGGATGTCCTCATGGAGGTAGGCCAGGCCGCGGGCCATGGACTCAGCGATGTGGCACAGCTCGGTCCAGCTGACCGCGTTCGCCTTCAGGAAGTCCGACAGGGAGCCCTGCACACACACTCTGGTTTCACTGGTTTCACTGGTTTCACTGGACCCCCAGGGCGGGCAGGCCGTCCTTCCTCACCCTCTCGTGGAACTCGCTGATGAGCCACAGTTCGCTCCCTCGTCTCTCGGCCGCGATGAACCTCAGGATGTTGTGGTTCCTCATCCCCGGCGTCAGGAACACGTCTCTCTCGCTCTGCCACGACTCCTGGTTCTGTTCAGAGGAGGAAGAGGAGTTAGACAGAGACGGCCCAGCAGGATCCACGGACCATCCTTCCGGCTCGGCACCTGGCTGGCGAAGATCTTCACAGCCACGTATTCATTCAGGATCTGGCCCTTCCACACGCAGCCAAAGCGCCCCCTAGCTTTCAGCTCCAGCAGCTGCAGCGGCTTCAGCCCCAGCAGGGGGGAGGCGGGAACAGGACCGGGATCCTGGAGGACCAGAAGGATTTATTCACCGTGGATCAAACTGGACCTGGCTGATGCAGTACCGGCAGAGCGCCACCTAGTGGAGCTCTGACGCGCAGCTCCTCCCTGACCTCCACGTTTCCATATGGAGGCTTCCGGCATCGGTACGTCCAGACGGCGAGGAGCAGAACCACGGACAGCATGGCGGCCGACGCCAGGCAGTAGATCAGGATGTCCAGCGCCCTGGTGGGCGGAGCCTCCATCACTGAGACACAGGTAAACAGGAGAACAGGTAAACAGGAGAACAGGTAAACAGGAGACACTGGTAAACAGGAGACACTGGTAAACAGGGGAACAGGTAAACAGGAGAACAGGTAAACAGGAGAACAGGTAAACAGGAGGCACAGGTAAACAGGGGAACAGGTAAACAGGAGGCACAGGTAAACAGGAGGCACAGGTAAACAGGAGAACAGGTAAACAGGAGACACTGGTAAACAGGGGAACAGGTAAACAGGAGGCACAGGTAAACAGGAGAACAGGTAAACAGGAGGCACAGGTAAACAGGAGACACTGGTAAACAGGGGAACAGGTAAACAGGAGAACAGGTAAACAGGAGAACAGGTAAACAGGGGAACAGGTAAACAGGAGAACAGGTAAACAGGAGAACAGGTAAACAGGAGGCACAGGTAAACAGGGGAACAGGTAAACAGGAGGCACAGGTAAACAGGAGGCACAGGTAAACAGGGGAACAGGTAAACAGGAGAACAGGTAACAGGTAAACAGGAGGCACAGGTAAACAGGAGGCACAGGTAAACAGGAGAACAGGTAACAGGTAAACAGGGGAACAGGTAAACAGGAGAGCAGGGGAACAGGAGACACAGGTAAACAGGGGAACAGGTAAACAGGGGAACAACTATGCACTTCCAGGAACTTTTCTAGCATTCAGTTCATTTCATCAAGAAGCAGCCACTCACAGTGAGGATCAGGTAAAGCGCCTCATGCATCACTTCCTGTTCAGTCTTAGGTATTAAGACGGGGGACCGGGCTGCCCAAAGACAGGCAGAGCGGGAATCAAACTGGCAACCCGCCGCTGATCCTCTCGTTCAGTCCTGCTGACCTCTGACCTTCAGCCAGAGAAATGCTCCCTGATTTAAAAACTTTATCCGGTGCTTGTTGCCCCAGTCAGCAGATTCATCCTCCACATAAACATCAAGCTGTTAAGCAGGAAGTTAAGAGATGAAACCTTGTGGATCCTCCGTTCAGCTTGTTGAATATTATTTAAACCAAATGAAAATAAAAAGCTACTGTATGTTTCATCATTATTGTGATTTAAAAACTTACAGGTCAGAATAAATTATTATGGGATGTTTTAACTCTGTCTGTCAAAATGGCCGACATCTTCTGAGGTCGCTCAGTCAGATGTCCTATTCCAAACCTCTGAGATCTGGAAGACGACTCTCCTCTTCAATGGACCAACCAACAGCTGAGTTCGGCCCATTGGACCGGCCCGGTTGGGACCGATGCAAAAACATTTGACCCAAATTTGACCCCAGGTCTTCCCCGGCAGTGATGACGGGGTTAAGGTCCTGGTACCGGCGGTACCACCAGTAAACGGACTCACCTGGGCTGCTGAGGTCAGGCAGGTGGGTGAAGTTCTGATTGCAGAAGTTTCCTTCACAGCAGCAGAAGAAAACCTGGGGAGTTTCCTCCGTCGCCACGCAGTCCAGCCTGGAGGCAAACAGGAGGAATGAATGAAAACGGTTCTGATGTTTCATCCAACAATCAGAACCAGAGAAGTCGGGTCTCATCTGAACAAATCCTCCAGACCAGCAGCATTTGGCTAAAATCTACCCAACAACAGGTGACCTTCACCTGGGCCAAGGTCAATCAATCAATCAAATGTTATTTGTATAGCACATTTCAGCAGCAGGCATTCAAAGAGCTTTACATCATAACAAACAGAAACACAATGAAACATGGAATCAATAATCAAAACACGACATTAAGTCAAGTTCCATCAATAAATTTGTAATTGATTACGTTTCAAATAAACAGGTGGGTTTTTAGTGGAGTTTCATCCATAAAGGTTTACCTGTTACACTCCTACTGTGTTATATGGAACAACATTCCTGCTGCTATTTTTATTCACAATCACACACAGGTCAGGCTGCAGAAATGACAGGAAGTCACTGCAGAGATACAGTGAGTGTGTGTGTTAATGTGTGTGTTGGGGTGTGTTAATGTGTGTGTTGGGGTGTGTTAATGTGTGTGTTAGTGTGTCACAGTGTGTGTACCGGTCGTAGCAGTTGAAGTCGTCCAACCAGCATCCTTTCTTCAGCAGCTCCATGGATCCTGATTGGTTCCTCCAGGAGGCGTAGCAATGTGAGCGTTTGTCCTCCTCGCCCTCACACACCTCCACGCCGCTCCGGTTGGTTTTCTCCGCCTCGTAGTTCACGTTGTAGTACTGGCACTCCCTGGTGGGGCCCTCGCTGGGGCCCAAACCTGCAGCACGGGGTCAAAGGGTCAGAGTATAACCTGCCCGTTTGCCTCTGATAAAGAGGAAGCATCAGCTGCTTCCTGGTAAATGTTTGTTCTGGACCGTTAGCAGGTGCTGCAGTACCACAGGCGGCCACAGGGGGCAGCAGGACGACAGAAACGGGATTTTCTCAAAGTAAGAGCAGAGGAAGACCTGGAGGCTCAAACTGAACCAAGTGATTTATGGTTCCAGTAATGCCAGAATTAATAATAAATAATAAAGACTTTGTGGTATTCAGATTTAGTAATGCAATTATCTTAGTTGTGTTACCACCCCACGCCACTAGAGGCAGTATCAGGCCCGAAAAGATGCCACTAAGGAGCAGATTTAGAAGTTCACAGAAAGCTACAGAATCTGTTAAAAACTGTGAGCTGCGCTGAAATAAATAAAAGAAAAAAGTTCAAATACATGCTGAGAGTGAAAATCCTTCCTAAAGGTGAAAATATATCACAGATTTCAAAAGAAAATAAAAACAGGAGAAACTGATAATATAGGAAATAGCGCCCCCTTCATTTCCGGAGTGCAATGGTCCCATTTCCAAATAAGGTCTGAGACTGACAGTGGTCCGTCCCGCCCTTCCTGTTTGCTGCAGCCAGGTTCTTCTCAACTGAACAGAGGAAGAGGAGAAGCTTCATTCCCAGCTTCATCTTCCTTCGGTTCTGATCCAGTTGGTCTGGAAACACGGCCCAGTCAGAACCAAACAGGTTCTGGACAGGAACCAGTGGCTCGGTGGTGGAGGCCTGGTGATGTAGGATTGAGATGTGGAGGTTCTGTTGGACCTCCGGGTCGGCCCGGTTGGGTCGGCATGACGACCTGAGACAGCTGCTGGCCGACGGGAGAGTGTGAGAACGGCTTTAAACTCAGACACATTAGCATGTCTGAGCGCGACCTTTGACCCCCGTGTTTCTGATGCTAATCACCAATCATCAGGAGGCTGTGAGTCAGGGGTCAGAGGTCACTCAGAGTCAGAGGCATCTGCTGCCGATTGTTCCTGTGGAGGAGGAAACCCTGGGAACACACACACACACACACACACACACACACACCCACACACCCTGCTTCACCCCGGTCTGATTTCTCCTGCTGCGTTACGTCTTCATGTTTCTGAGGATAAATCGGTTTTAACCTGCAGCAGCAGGAAGTGATGTCACAGTGATGTCATCAATATAAACGTTTTTCAGGAGGAATGAAACCTTCAGAGGACAAAGTTTCAGGGTGTAAAATATAGAATAAAATGTTTTAATACTTAAAAACAGTTTAAACATCAGAAGATTTAATCCATAATGTCCTGGAAGAGCAGAAATATTAAAATAGATTAAAGATCACAGAATTAAACACGTTTTAATGTTTTCCAACTTTCATCCTGAAGTTTGTTTCATTTCCTGATTTTAGATGTTTATGATTTCTAGATGATAAAATAAAGTTTCATTTCTAAGAACAGAAAATCTGAACCAGAAGCTGAAATCCTCCTGAGATTCTGATGGGGTGAAACGCGTCTCCACCTGCAGCAGCTGAAGCTTTAAGTCTCATCAGTTCATCCAGATTAGTTAAACCTGGTCACAGCTGCGACTGCAAAGCCTTCTGGGTAATGTAGTGTTTAGGATCTTTCTAATCCTAATCTGTGTGAGACAGAAAGTTTCTAACATCTCCCTGAAGGTTTGGTCCTGGTCCATGTTGTCGTGGAAAAAAATACTATTTCCAATCACTGTTGAGGTGAAATCACTCAGTCAGGTTTATTCATATATTGTTCACAATACAGAGAAGCTTGTAGGACAATCAGTGATGAAGCAGGTCTGGATGAAAAGCTGCCAGGCAGAGAAACACATGAGTTTTATACAAAGGGATCCTAAGCCTGGAAACAGACTGGTTCCCATGCAGACTGGTCCCCATGCAGACTGGTTCCCATGCAGACTGGTTCCCATGCAGACTGGTCCCCATGCAGACTGGTTCCAATGCAGACTGGTCCCCATGCAGACTGGTCCCCATGCAGACTGGTTCCCATGCAGCTGGGAAAAACAACGTCCAACTTTGTACATGTAACCCAAATAGTTTAACTTGGTGGAAATATACAGAACTTAGAATAACATATAGCAACACAACTAGCAGGTGTGACCTTACTTAATTTTTTCCACTACATTTCCCCCCTTTTGAATATACTGTAAGTAAATATGTAATATTTAATATTAATCATACGTCAAATTTATTCCATCCCACTGATTATATAAAAGGAAATTTCTACAATTTTTATGGTGAGAAGTAAAGATTATCCCATACATTTTAAGACATTACATATTCATTTAGTCATTGAAACATTATTCTGTACGATGAAACAAAAACATATAAGCAAGATAGGAAAAACCTCCCGGCATTCATCCATTCATCCTGTAACCACATGATTGTGTTTAGCAAATAGGTGGAAGCTCTCAGAGACAGGGAATCAGAGACAGGTCCTTCCTTCCACTTCTGTCTGTGATGATGTTGTCTTACTGTCCAAACCTGTCGAATTCGCTTTCTCAAGTTTTCAGACGGTGAAACACACATTAACACCTCCTGTCGAGACGCCACTCCGTACCATCAAGCCAGGTGATTGGGTCGTGGTGAAAGACTTCAGGACCATTGGGACTCCAAACGCTGGCAGGGAAAATTTCCAGAGCTGCTCGTCACACCTACAGCTGTTAAGGTGGCGGAGAGGGCGACGTGGCTGAACGCCAACCACTATAAGAGGGTCGAGACAACGCCATCCTGGGGTCCAACAGTCGACAGAACAACAGACCAAGGAGGACGACGCGCAACTTTCTGGATGAGGACGACTTACTTTACTGCTGCTGGTGTTGAGTGCTGGTAACCTCTGACACCCAAAGAGGAAATGATGCAACAAAGGAATACGGAAGAGATGAACATAACAACAAACATTTGTTGCTTTTGTACGTTAAAAGGCTCCACAACCAAAGAACTATTGCTGGTCCACTGGCGAGTGGTCGAAGTGGGGAGTGAAGAATAAATATATATATTAAAAATGTTCCAGAGAGAGAAAGAAGAAAGAACAAGGACGTTCATTATGACAGAATCACGTCTTCATCTTGTGTTGGTTATTTCTAATTTTGTTGTACTTTTATTCCAGCTGATGATGAAGATGGTGCTGCTATCCTAGCTTAGCTTTCCTGTACTGCTGTGCAGTTCACAGAAATGTCTGTTTCACAAAAACAAATGCTTATCCTTTCTGCATGTTCTACATATGCATTTTATATTTAGATTTTATTTTTCATTTGATCTGGAAATGATTTTTTTTTCCTTTTTAGTTTTTTTCTTTTTAAGTTTAGTTGTTGTAAGGTATTTCATGATTATGGATTGTTGTTGTGATGTGGTTTAGGTTGAGTTATGTGATTAGATATAAGTTTTCTATTATATATATATAGATTTTATTACAGACTCAGAGTCCAGATTACATACAAAAGAAAACAAAGACAATAAAATAAAAAAAAAATAAAAAAAGTACAATAAAAATAAAAAACGACTCCTAGCTATTCAGAAGGCAATCATACCAATGTCTCCAGAGTACAGATGAGTATTTTACTGCACTATATTTGATATTAGTCAACAGTATTATAATTCTATTATTAGACTCGTTTAAACGACAAATAAATTTATACATAAGCTTTCTTAAAACAGCCATCAAAGTGCTGACGCGAGCAGATACAAACAGTTCACTGGCACAGGTCCATCTGGGTTTATTTAACAAGAGTCTCAGTGCATCATTATAAGCCACCTTCAATCTTTGAAGACTGGCTTTTTTAAAATTGCACCACAAATGTGCAGTATACAGTGATGTACAATATGACCTAAACAAGTTCAGTTTCACTTCATCAGAGCAGAATCCAAACTTAAGGATATTTGCCTGAGTGTATAACATTCGAACCTGACGGTAAATGTCCTCATCATCAGACAGATGGTCTGTCAACACATGGCCAAGATATTTTACTTCATTTGAGACATTCAATAAAATCCCAGACAATTTGAAATTTGGAAATACTCTATTTTTGTCCTCCTTAGTGCGACAGATCAAGATGATACTTTTTGATGGATTGAATTTGACATCAAGTAATTCACCATACGGTGAACAGACATTAAGCAGCTCCTGAAGACCAGCTGAACTTGGACTAAAAACCACTATGTCATCAGCATACATTAAATGATTAATAATAGTATCACCAACCATGCAGCCAGTTCTACACAGGTTTAGCTGCTTAGAGAGGTCATTCATATAAAAATTAAACAACATAGGAGATAAAATGCTTCCTTGTCTGACGCCATTGCCGACATGAAAGGATGCAGACACACAGTTGTCCCATTTCACCTGCATCGTTTGATTAGCAACCAGTAGGACAGACATCTTACTATATACTTAGGAACACCAGCTTGGCACAATTTTAAAAATAGTTTTCTATGATTTACATGATCAAAAGCCTTAGTGGCGTCTAAAAAGCAGAAAAAATGTAGAATTTTTGCTGTTATAATTTTTCAGTAATTCTTTTAGGTCATATATACACATATCAGTGCCATGTTTGGACTTGAACCCAAATTGATTGTCAGTGGACATAACTATCTTTGCAAATTTTGGCAAAAGAATTAATTCAAAGACTTTAGACAGTGTACTAGCTAGGGCTATAGGTCTATAGTTATCAGAGCTGCCAATTTTACCAGCTTTGTTTTTAATCACAGGAAGTAGAAGAACATTCATTAAGGATTCAGGAATAAAACCATGCATAATAAAACCAGTGAAACACAAGGCAAGAAGAGGGACGACCTTTGAACTGGCAAATTTGAGATGTTCAGCTGAAATAAGATCCAGAACTATAGATTTATTTACAGACAATTCTTTAATTGCTTGATTGACCTCATGAGTTTTGATAGTTTCTACACTACTAACCTTGTCAACCTGGAAGGGTTCACTCTGTACACAGGTGAATAACTTGCTGTAGTGATGTTGCCAAAAATTCACAATCATATTCACCCCAGAAACACCATCAACAGTGAAAGGGAGAGAGGATTTACTGTTACTGATGGTTTTAACCTCTTTCCAAAAGGTTTTTGTATCCTTATCTAAAAGATTTTTTGCCAAGGAATCAGCCCTCATGGTTGCTCATTCTGTCTAATGAAGCGTAATGCATATTTGTATTTAGAATTAGACAACTTTTTATGCTCAAATATAGGACCCTGCCTAGGTTTACCTGCTAGAGCCCAAGAAGTAGTAGCTTCACGGGCTTCACTGTGGAATTTAGACACATGTGTTCCAGCCTGGTCTATTTTTAATCTTTGCATTACTTTTATTAAAAGGCAGGCTAGCCCCCAGTAGCGCTTCAATTATGTCGGAATATAATCCAGTTATATTGATTCTATGTTCAATATTAGAGCAGTTACAGTCTGTACACGTAACTGCCTCTCTTGATAAATTAATGGTAGATAACAATTGATCAGTTTGGGCAAAGTAACAGGCTATTTGTTCACTAGATAAAGAAGACCAGTCTATATACGTCTGATTATGAATACTGTTCTTATTTACAGTTGCGGGTACATGATCAAATCTAATTGATACCTTGAAAGGGATGTGATCAACAGTGGACACATTGTATAAGATATTAATATATATCAAAGCAGCATGAGCATCTGCTGTAGTGATGCAATGGTCCAACCAAGATGTAGTATGCCAGGCTTCACTTATATAAGTGTAACTCGCAGCTGGCAGAAGTTCTTTACTTGACAATATTAAATTAAAATCTGTACAAAAATGAATCAGGTGTTTAGCAAACAGCGAGTTTTTATCCGAGATGTCTGCATTCATGTCACCCATAAGATAGATACATTTTGACTTCTCATTTTGCATAAAAGAGCTAATATAAGCAAGTTTACTAAGGTATTCTTCTTCATTATGATGACATTCATATGGAGCATAGACATTTAAAATAATAAACTCTTTGTCAAGCTGTTTCACGTGTACTGCAATACACCAATCCACACCTAATCTCATGACATTTATCACTGAGTCCAGGCTTTTTTTCCATAATATAGCCACCCCTCCTGGTATCCTTCCTCTTTTAATTCCCAGACTGAGGTCAGTAGTAGATTCTCCGGCACCCAGGAAACTGTCATTGATAGAGTTTAGTCCTTTTAAATCCTGTTTGGCTAAAAATGTTTCTTGCAAGCACAAGATGTCACAATGTAGCAACAACTGGTCGACAACCAACCGGCGAGCTTTATCATCTGCTCTCTGCCCTGAGCGCAGGCCACGACAGTTGTAAGAGATTACTTTAATGTCCATAATTCTTTATGACTTTGAGCTCACGCCAGCAATAGGCGCGCATATGTCCATGGAAGAAAGGGTAGCATTTGCGCCGATGATAGTTTTGCGTGGCTCATAAAACCTTCTCACATTGGTTCCCTCAGGCCAGAGCTCTGGGTTGTACATGACAGCCACCTCACTACATTCGGCAGAAACCTTGAATGAGGCGTACCTGGTATTAACAGTAGTGATTCTCTGGCATGTTACATGTTGCCCAAGTTTGGTTTTAAGATAAACACATAGTGTTTCCGCATCCAAGTCAGGTGAGAATTTAGAGGCAAAAACACTCACCAGTTTGGTTTTCACCATTTTGATGTTCCCTGCGGCCCCAGTACCAACAATAGTTTGGCCAGCTTTCCTGCGTCCCAGTGAAGGGCCAGAGCGAGTCGTCGTATTCACAACCGAAGGAACTTTGGGCTGTCGGTGCCGTTTCACGACCTGGCTCCACTTAGAAGATCCCGGAGATGGCGTAGATTCTCCGGTACACAACGCAGGAGTATCTCCCTTTACAGTTGATAGCGAATCTCCCTCCAGAACTTGAGGACGGTGTTCCATATCCAAGGCAATGTTCAGATCCATGTCCGCCGCACCCTTCTCCTTCACCGGTACAGATCCTTGATCGGTGCGTTGTTCAAGAGCAGACACCCGGCTACGCAGATCCGCCGTAACATTGTGAAGACCTTCACTTACTTCAGCCTGAGCTTGAAGTGTTTGCTTCATGGCAGATACTGCAACGTGGAGCTGTTCCATTTTGCGTAGCAAGCCGCAGACATCCATGTTGGTAAAAGTCACCGGAGGCAACTCGTCTAAGTAATGGAACACAAATCTGGGAATATTATCCCCGCATTCATTTAGCACTTTGAGGCAGGCCTTCACATTGTTGATATCCTTTTGTGCTCCTTTATACGAGATGTTACGCTGAGAAGAAGTGCAGAACTCATACAGCGTCTTCTTTGATGTTTCTATCCAGTCTGAGTCAAAAGTGTTGACGGCTAACAACACAATCTCATCCTGGCTTAGAGTCTTAAGTTTGATAGAAAGAAAGTGTAAAAACTCATCCTCTGCGATAATTTTATCCTCAATAGTTTTATATATGCGTGGTTTTAAGCGAGCTCTAGAAAACGCCAGAGATCCGGAAGAGCGCGCTGCTGCCACGTCAGCCATCTTCCCCCTAATAGATTAAGCTTGGGTTTTTTTGTTTGTTGTTGTTTTGACGCTGTTTGTTTGTTTTTCTTTTTAAATGTTTTTTTATTGTTAATTTTTTTCTCCTCCTTAATTAGCTTTTGTGTTACATTTTTATTTTCTTTTTTATTGTTTCTTGGTTTTTTCTGTCTTCCATCATTGGTCTGATGCCTCCACAGTTTTCCAGAACATTTACAGAACCGCCTCCCTGGCAGGGAGGGGCAGCAGGGTAACTTTCCTACCAACACAGTCATATTATTGCAGGGCAGACGAGAGGAAAGCTGGTGGGTTTTTCATATCTTGCTATATGTTCCTTTTGTTACGTCCTCCAGGATGGTGTTGTGTCTTGTCTTTTGAGTGAGTGAGGAGGAAAATGTGTGTTGATTAATATTAAATATTATCATATTTATTTATAATCAAAAGGGGGGAAATGTGATGGAAAGATTACAATAAGGTAACATCTGCTAGTCATGTTATATGAATGATTGTGAACTCTTCACTATAAGAACTATTTGGTTCCATGTAGAAGGTTGGAAGTTGTTTTCTGCAGCTGCATCAGAACCAAACTGTCTCTCCTCTTATTTTAATTCTTTATCTTTGTATAAAACTCATGTGTTTCTCTGCCTGGCAGCTTTTCATCCAGACCTGCTTCATCACTGATTGTCTCTGTATTCTGATCAATATATGAATAAACCTGATTGAGTGATTTCACCTGAACAGTGATTGGAAATAGTATTTTTTCCACAACAATGTCCTAACTGGGTGTCCTGTCCCGCTCTGTCACACACACACACACACACACACACACACACACACACACCCTCCCCCCAGCAAATGGACTAAACAGCTTCGTGTGAACAAACAGAACGTCCATCAGCGTCCGCTCCTCCCCGACGGCTCCCACTAAAGCTGAGGCCACTGAGACGTGACCTCTGACCTCTGCAGCAACAAAAGCTTCTGAAGCTTCTGAGGCGTGAAAACTTTCAGATTGTTCCACCGATTTCAGATGAAAACAAGGAAACTTTGTCAGAGATCCGGTCGGCTCCAGTGGAGCTCTGGTCGTTCTCTAGAAGCTCATCGCAGATCCAGACTGCCGCTGACCACTTCCTGTTTTCTACTTCCTGCCGTCCAGAACCTTCCTTCAGCCTGCAGAACCAGAAGCTGCTCCCTCCGGCTGCAGAGCAGAGGAGTCGGAGCAGCGACTCGCCTCCCAGCGACTCCTGAGTCAAAACGTTTGGGATCTGATCTGGTTTCTGGTTCAGATTTACAGGAAGGATTAGTAAACATGTTGAATCTGCAGGAGAGCGGTTCTGGTCCTGCGGCTGCCGCAGAGCAACCCGATCAATTCCCCCGATTCACTCAGCTCCTCCATCTCTGAGCCGCAGAGGAGAATCGACCCTGAAGGTCACGACTCTAAATCAGCAGAGCTTCAGCTGCTCAGCAAGCATTTTCAGATTAGCATCTCAATAGCTACAGTAATCCCTGACCTTTGACCCCACATCCCAGAGGAGCGTCTCCTCCATCCATCACCAAGATCAACAGGAGAACAAGCTGGATGAACTTCAAACCAGACCAGCTGATCACAGCAACATGGCTGCTGGATCGGCAGCGTCAGAAAAAAATTTATTCTGCCAGAAACTCAAATTTTCTACAACAAGAAAATTTCTGAGTTTCCAGCAGATTAATTTGAACTTCCTCTTCCTTCTTCTCCGATCTGCAACGGCTTTAATACGCCGTCATCAGGCTCATATCCCCTACTCCAACATCTTTTACCAAGAGGAGCAGCAAAAGCAAAGGCGGCGGGTTAGCAGAGCTAGCTGCTGTTGAGACATGTTACTGTGGAATATGGGATATATTAGCAGGTCTTCAGTCAGAGGCCTCCTCAGATCACTGCGATACTGACTGCTACAACACTTTGACGATCCTTGATGATCTGAATGTCCTTCAGGATAATAAAAATATGAACTGAACTCAGCAAAGTGGTTTATATATCACTATAGATCTAAACTTAAAAATGTAGATATTTCTTCTGTTTTCAGCATCTAGACTGAAACTCTATGATCGATTCTTTTATTTCTACATTGAAGAAAATCTGATTATTAAAAATCAAAACTGTTTTTTCCTGAACTTTCACTGCATGAGGAGAATCATCTCCTCTATCAGCCAGCTGACCAGCAGAGGTTCTGATCCGGTTGGAACAAAGCAGGAACTCATCAGTCCACCTTAAACCAGAACCAGAGAGGGTTTGCCATCTGTGTGTGTGGAGCGTCAGGAGTGTGTTTAAAGAGTATGTGACAGTTCTTCAATTTCCTGAGGGAGTCTTCCCAAGGGATCAATAAAGTCTAAGTCTAAGTTTAACGGGTCCAGTTCCCTGCAGCAGAACCTCCAGAACCTCCAGACTCACCTGAGCTCAGAGCCGCCAGCAGCAGCAGCATCATGCCTCCGGCTCAGCAGGAGGTCCTGCTGCTCCTCTCTCCTTGGTCCTCCTCCAACATCCAACCACCGGACCCCCAACCGGACCCGGATCTCCCGGACTGCAGCAGATCCACAGCCTCCCTGCAGCTCCCAGGCGGGTCGGTCCGCTCCTCTCTCTCCTCCCTCTGTGACTCCTGGGGTCATGCTAAAGGGGGAGGAGCCAAGCGGTGGACCCGCCCCCTCAGGTAGAGCAGCCCCCAGTCTCTGAATAAACCCGGTCGGACTCCGGACTGGACCCGGTTCTTCTGTTCAACAGTAGGCTTTTATTCTGACAGTCCCAGCTGGATGTTGTGTGAGGGGATTGGTTCTGGTTCTGGAAGGCAGAATGGACCAACCTGAGCAGAACCCAACAGAACCAGACTAGGAAGCTGATTCTTTTTCATCTGGACCTGCTGTGACCCGGGTCGCCATCAGAACCTCCACCACTCACTGAGCTGCTTTAACCCGCCAACCGGACCAGAATGGACCGAACCAGCTGGTTCTGAAGAAACCCGCCAAGGACAAAGGTCCTGTTTGCTCCAAATGGACCAGAACCGGGCCTGAACCGGGTCCAGGTCAGTCTCTGGGTTTAAAACTGAATGATGATTATAGATTATAATCCATAATAAACAACAGAACCGGGTCAGATGAACAGAACTAAGTCAGAACCTGAGTTGTTTTCAATCTGATTTTATTATTAGAAAGTAGAAATGACAGAAATCAGTTTGACCCGTTTCCCTCCGGAGGATCCAGAACCATCGGATCCGTCCAATCAGAGAGCAGAACCAGTCACCATGGTAACCAGGAGGTAAAACGCAGCCTCCTGATTGGCCGGCCGGTCTCAGGTGCGGCTCTTCTCCAGAACCTTCTGCTCCAGCTCAGCGTAGCGCCTCAACATCGGGTCGTAAACCTGGAGAAGAAGAACGCCACTTCCTGTTTACCTGTGAGGTCAGAGCCAATCAGCTGCCAATCAGCCCCGCCCCCACAGCTTCAGGGGGCGGGGCTTCAGGTAAAACACACCTGCGCTCCTAGCTGGGGTGAAGGACAGGTGATAACTGGTCTGTTTACTGGTTTTCTAAGGTTTAAACCAGTAAACAGCTGGTCTGTTTACTGGTTTTCCACGGTGGCCTGGCGGCTGACCTGCGGAGCGGTGCGGTGCGGGCGGCACACCTGCTGAGGTTCTGGAGCGTTGCTCAGCAGGTCCAGGAAGGAAACTCCAGAATCGGCCACTAAACCTGGAACAGCCAATCAGACGGCAGAGTTTCAGTCACATGACTGGAGCCACAATAAAACACGATTTTATGATCAAAGTTTCCATGAAATAAAATCCTGTGAAGTTAAAAACTTTTGATCAAAAATCTTTTTTCTCTAAATTGTGAATTTATTTTCTAAATAATCTGAAGCTCCTGCTGCGCCTGGTGGCCGCTGCAGGCCGATGACATCATTTCCTGTTAGGGGTCATGTTGTTGACCAATCAGGAAGTTGGATCGGCTGTAGTGCCGTTACTATGGTTACCATGGAGGGCTCGGTAGGCGGAGCCTAAGCAGGCGGAGTCCGACAGGTCGATGGTGTAAACCGGAGCGTTGAAGACGTCGGACAGAACCTGCACAGAACCAGAACCTCAGCGGTCAGAACCGGGTCCATCTGGACACCAGAACCTCTAGCAGAACCTGGAGAACCCACCTGCAGGATCTGCCTGTTGGCCGAAGCGCCGCCGGTGGCCAGAACCCGACTGGCAGACCCTGAAACACAGACAGAACGGTACCGGTCCTGGTTCTGATCGGGCCGGGACATCAGGAGACACGAGACAGAGACAGAGACTCGTCCTACCGATGGAGTATCCGAGTCTCTCAGCGTGGAGCCGGCGGGACAGAAACTGTCCCTCCACCAGAGCCCGGACCTCCAGTTCTGGACTCCAGGAGGACACCTGGCGACAGGGGGACAGGTGAGGGACAGCAGGGGGACAGGTGAGGGACAGCAGGGGGCGGGGCTTGCTGCCTGACCTGGCGGTCGTTGGCATCGAAGCGATGCAGACCGACGGCGGGAGGCGTGATCTCCATGGTGTCAAAATAAAAGCCTGGAGGGACAGAGAGACATTAGAGAGGACAGCAGGGGGACAGCAGGGGAGGACAGAGGGCGGCGTGTCCACCGATGTTGCCGTGGTTCCCCAGCGGCGTCCCGTCCAGCGCCTGGGAGAAAACGTCCCAGGACCCGGAGCAGCAGCGGTCCCGGACTCGTTCCCGGGTCAGAGAACCGTTCTTAAAGCTGGGGACAGACACAGGCTTTTATTGTGAAGGGCCAGCGGCGACAGCATCGGCCTGAGGACCCGTCCTACCAGAGCAGAGCCATGAAGCCGTCCGGCTCCACCGGGCTGCAGAAGACGTGTCCCTCCAGGGACGGACGCGGCTCAGCGAGGGACAGGAAGAGCGTGTCGCTCGTCCCCAGACTGACCTGGAGAGAGAGAGGACTCAGAGACACGGAGGACAGAGACACGGAGGACAACCTGGACTCACCGCGATGTCCCCCTGATGGAGACACATTCCTGCCAGAGACGCTGAGGAAGAGGAGGAGAAACGAAGACGTCAGCAGGAGGTTCTGATCTGGAGGTTCTGCTGAGTTCTCCGGGTCTCCAGCAGAACCAGAACCCTCAAACATTATTCAGGTTTAGTTCTGTTTACTTTTTATATTTTAAATTAATCTGCAATGATTTTTGTTCAGATTTAATTTGAGATTTTTTAATTTCCATCAAAATATTTTAAATTAAATCATTAAATTTCATCATTTTTCTGCGTTAAAGGAGACTAGTGCAGCTGACCCCGCCCCCCGCTGACCCTGCTGACCCCCCCCCCCCCCCCCCGTTGACCCTGCTGACCCCGCCCCCCGCTGACCCTGCTGACCCCCCCCGTTGACCCTGCTGACCCCGCCCCCTGCTGTCCAGGCCGTCCCGCTCTGTCCCACCTGGGTTGTCTCCAGTGAACGCCACGACGCTGCAGCTCCCAGAGAAACCGTAGCGACGCTGCAGGAAGGACGAGACCGGGCCCTGTAATGCCAAGAAGGACCAGTAGGGACAGGAAGCAACCAGTAAAGAGCAGTAAACCAGTTAACCCAGTTACCAGGACGGCGGTGGACAGACACGGCTCTCCCAGCAGGCGCTCCAGGTTGGTTGCTGTGGCGTCCAGGCAGACCTGAGACCACTTCCTGTCCCGGATGTCCAACAGATTCATCCCAGAACCTGATGGACCAATCAGAGAAGCTTCCTGGTCATGTGAGCGACCAGAGGTCAGAGGTCAGGAGTCAGATAGTACCATCGCTGTAGTCGATGGCAGCGTAGCGACCCAAGAAGAGAGACGCCCCAAAGCTGCTGACCAATGAGATCCTCTGAAAGACACAAGGGGACCTGAGACAGGAAGACAACACCTGGGGGCGGGGCCTAAAGGGGCGGGGCCTACTGCTGTAGCTCTGACCTCAGTGTCCTGGAACTGGTCCGGTCGGGTCTGCCGCACTTTGGAGATCTGGTTTCCTGTGAAGCGCTGCAGGAGGACATGGACACGTCCTTCAGACAGAGAGACAGACAAGCAGAAAGACAGACAGGTGGACAGACAGGTGGACAGGTGGACAAGTGAACCTCGTAGGCTCGGGATCCAGTGATGTCTGCCAGCCTCATGGCGCCCCCTGCTGCCTCCTGCAGGGCGTCACACTGCGGCCCGCTGCTGGAGTCCATCCACACGGGACTGTCCTGCACCGAGAAGCTGTCCTGAGGACACACACACACACACACACACAGTCAGGACACACACACACTGTCAGGACACACACACACACACACACACACACACACACACACACCTTCAGCTGCTGGTGCAGGTTCTGACCCGGGTCCAGCTGGGCCAGAGTCCGAGCCGCTCCGGTCCTCCAGAACACGGCGCCATGTTGCTGAGGAGGAAGAGGAAGGGTTTTGGGCCGGTACTGGAGAACCCACTCCCAGCAGAACCCAGAGCCTCACCTGGCCGGAACCAGACAGCGCCCGGACCCGGGAGAACCCGAATCCCGCCGCCTTCATCCTGTCCAGCAGCAGGTCCAGAGCCTGAGGGACAGACAGCCAATCAGGAGGCAGAATGATCCGGGTCAGCTGAGCTCAGCTCCAGGTGAACCATCTCACCTTGACCCACATGAGCACAGGTGAGGTGACCGTCAGTCCGTCAGGATGGATGTGAACTCCTCCCTGAGTCCTGAACAAAGACACTTTTCAGAATAAAAGCCTGGCCCACACCCTTTCAGAATAAAAGCTGCTGGATGTTACCTGAACTCAGGTAGCTCAGAGTCGAACTGCACGCTGTCCTGATGGACCGGGCCCAGGGCTCCATCGATGGCCACCGCCTTCAGCTGCACAACCAACACACTCGTTACTGGCCCAGCCCACCAGGAGGCGCTGGGGGCGGGGCTTACAGGACTGACTTTCAGCTGCTTCCCTCCACCAACCCAGAGCTTTAAACAGTTCATGAACTGCTGACTCGTTCAGAGGGTAAAGAACTGCATCGGACTTTAGCGTTAAAATCCAAAACAGTTAAAGTTAGTATGCTAACAGTACAGCTAAAATTAGCATGCTATGGCTAACTAAACCTGATGTAGGCAGTGAATGTAATCAAGTTAATGCTAATTTTAAAATCCAAATGCCAAATGAATTCACAACAATTAGCTTTCAGAACGTTAACATTAATGGCATAGCATTGCTAATATTTAATAAAGACACAACTTCAGAGCTAGCATGCTAACACAATACAACAACAATCTTTGGTCTTTATTGTTTGCATGTATATTTGAGATAAATGTCAGCAGAGCCATGAGCTATAATTAATAATGTAAACATTAGCATAGAGCATTACAATGCTAACATTTAATAAAACAGAAATGATTCTTCATGATATTAGCATCCTGGCAATGTTACAGCAGGCTAGTCACTAATTAGCAACCGACTTCAGCTAATGCGATCAATGAATAAATTCATAATAATTAGCTTTACATCAGCAATAAAATGATCCAGAAACAGAAACATTAATCAATCATCAATCAAAAACAACCTGTTTCCATGGAAACGTTTGTTTTTTGGGTGTTTAACCTGGGCTGGAAGATACAAACTAAACAAACGTCTCAGGATTTATTATTTCTGCATGATTTGGTTTTCATAATTATCAGGGTCAAATGAAAAAACGGAATATTTTCATTCCAACATGTCAGAAGCTAAAAACTCAAAACTTCCAGCACATTTCAGCAACAAGACATTTCAAAAAGCTTTACATTAGAAAAACACTCAATCATAGAAACACAGTGAACAACATCACACATCAGATTATTGATTATTGATTCATTGATTAGGTTTCTAAAGCAGCTCTAACAGCTGGTTTAGTCTGGATTTAGAGGAGCTCAGGGTTTCAGCTTTGTTCAGTTTCCTGGGAGTTTGTTCCAGATCTGTGGTGCTTCTCCATGTTTGGTTCTGGTTCTGATACAGAGCAGAAGCAGAACCAGCAGGTCGGTCCAGCAGCTGCAGATCTTTAACATATCGTGGCGCAAAAACCGTTCAGTGATTTATAAACTAACGATAGTCTTCTATTCTCTGAGCCACAGGGAGCCACTTTAAGGACTTTAGAACCGGCTGGTGTAGAACCGGGTGGTGTAGAACCGGATGGTGTCTCTATCCTCCTGGTTCTAGACAGAACTCCAGCAGCAGCGTTCTGGACCGTTGGGTTGTCAATCATACCTGTGAAGACGCTGCTGCAGGAATCAAAGCTACTAAAGAGAAACTAAAGCCTGGATGAGTTTCTCTGATCCGAGACTTTAGTCTCTGGTTCTGGAAATGTTCTGCAGCTGGGAGAAGAACCACTGTGGAACTGGCTTTATGTGGCTCTGGAGGTCAGAGGTCATCTCTACTCCCAGGTTACTAATATAAATATCAACAGAATAAAATAAGCCTCAGTTTTATCATAGAGTAACAATGTAAAAAGGTTTAAAGCAGATTCAAAATTTTCTATCAGCTACAAAAATAAACGTCTGATTCTGACTGGATTTCGGCCGCCATGTTGGATTATGAGTCTGGTGTTGGTGTCCCATCAGGGCGGTCCAACCCGACTGGACCCTGATCACTGACTGCTGCAGGTCAAAGTTCAGAGTCCTCTTTGGGTCAGTGAGTTCTGCTGGGTCAGACCCGGTCAGAACCGTAGCAGGTTCAAAGGGTAAACCTGATCAAACCAGACAGAACTCTGCTGGGTGAACTTTGACCTCCCACACGTTCTGGTTCTGCTTGTTCTTTAGTTAATAGATACTGTATAGTTAATGTCCACTCGGGTCAGAACCAGTCGTTCTTCACGATGCCGGTTCTCCAATCTGAGCTGGACTCTCTGCACGAGACTCAAAGTGAATCTCATCACTTCCGGTATAAACAAACCTCCGCGTGCTTTTCATAAACAAACATCTGTGGCACCGACTCTCTGCATTTTAGTTCTGCGTCTGCGCAGTAAGCTTCCGTCCACGCGCCTGCACGCGCCTACTTAAACACACGCGTCTCCCGGAACCTGCAGGTGGACCGAATCCGGTGAGGTTCTGCTTTTACCTGCTGGGTGCTGAAGTCCAGGCCCAGGTAGAGAGGAGAGTCCGGTTCTGCTGCTGCCATGCTGAGGACAGGCGCATGCGCACTGAGCGCTATGGGCGGGGCGGAGATTTAAAGAGACAGGCGGGGGGAAAGAGAGAGAGAGAGAGAGAGAGAGAGAGAGAGGTGAGTCTGAGGGGGCGGGGCCAGGTGTTCCTGCAGGGAGCCGGAACCGGGAGGAGGAAGAGGAAGATGGATGTGTCTTCGCTGAGACAGCAGTACAGGATGTGCAGAGACAAGCAGAGGACAGAGTTTCACCTGCTGAGGACAGGTGAGGGGACAGGTAAATTCTGGGTTTGGTTCTTTAATAGCTTCTGTTCAGTGACGTCTCCAGCTGATGGACATGTGTCCTCTGTCCTCTCTGTGTCTCTTCCACATGTTCCAACAGCTGAACGTCCTTCTGGTCCAGATTATAATCTTTAATGTTTCTGATGATTTATCCAACAGGCTGCAGATCCACATAAACATAAAAACAGGATAAATAACAAATCAAACTATCAAAGATCACAGCAGCTCCACTGCAGCCAGTCTGATCTGGGATCTGAACAGGAAACAGAAAAGGTTCTACCAGCCGTGGTCCTAGCCTAGCCTAGCGGTCCTAGCCTAGCTTATCGGTAATAGCTTAGCGGTCCTATCTTAGCGGTCCTAGCCTAGCTTAGCGGTCCTATCTTAGCGGTCCTAGCCTAGCTTAGCGGTCCTATCTTAGCGGTCCTAGCCTAGCTTAGCGGTCCTATCTTAGCGGTCCTAGCCTAGCTTAGCGGTCCTAGCTTAGCGGTCCTAGCCTAGCTTAGCGGTCCTAGCTTGTTTGGTGCCCTGAGCGAACCTCTAGCTAACCCTAGCTAAACTAACGGATACGCTGCAGCTGACCAGGAACCAGCAGATTATCGATCAGATTATCTAATCTCAGAGTTCTAGTGTCTCCAGGCTCCTCTGACCTCCTGGATGTCGTCAGCATCGTACCCGTTGCTCAGGGTTGGACGTCGTCATGGCAACCAGCCCGCCCCTCCCCTCCCGACCCGAAGACATCGGACCCGTGGCGCGTCCACCTGGACCTGCACCGGCGCCGCCCTGCAGTCGCCATGGAGACAGAGCGGAGCCGCTCCAGGTCCAGAACCGCCTCCAGCTGGTTCTGGTTCCGACCCGATCCGCCTCTGATCTGGACCTCTGCTCTTCATCCCCAGATCATCCTCACAGGCCCCGCCCACAGACACACACACGACTGGTTCTGGTTCCGCCCCTTCCAGAGGAGGCTTCACCAGACGCTGCGCCAGCCTGGACCAGAACCAGAACCAGGACCAGAACCAGGACCAGGACCAGAACCCAAGAGGTGGATCCGGGGCCTTTCTGAACTGCTACCCGTTCCCCAGCAGGAGAACCCTGAGGATCTCTGAGGCTGCCAGGAGGCTGGGCCTGTACCCGTCCTCCTGAGGTTCTGACGGGTCCAGAACCCGACTGGAACCCACCAGAGCTAACAGAACCTGCTAGTTCCTGTTTCCTGTCCATTCTCCTCTGGACCTGAACAGAACCGAGCCCAGATAAAAGCTGCTGATTGGTCTCATGTTTCTGTTTCAAACATGATGTAAAGAAATGTCTCCAGAACCAGAACTGGACCGGTTCTGGAGACATAATGAAATATTTCCAGGACCAGACAGGTTCTGATGATGTAATGTTTCCAGAACCCTTTGGTCAAAATCATTCGTAGCTTATTAATTCATAAATGCAGATATTTACTTTTTTAAACTTTGGATTCATTCATTTTATTTTTCAGGGTTTTTATCGCTGCTGAATTTTAAGCTTTTAAAACATTTTTCACTTTTTTCTGTTATTTTTATGTTTACTGCTTTTAAAAATCATATTTCAGTATTTCCTCATCCCTCTGAGGTTCTGCGTGTTCCTATTAGTTTTTACAATCATATTTCAGGATTTTGTTTCATTTTGGTTTCCATTTATTTTATTTTTGTGTAATTCTTATTCTGGGTCTTTTTTCCATTTATTTATTGATTTAAGTTGCTTTTTGATATGCTGACATTTATAGATTTTGGTTTTGTCCCACTAAATTTATTCTCACTGTTTTGTTTTGATTGATTGATTTTTTTAATAATAGCTTTGCTGCGTTTTCAATCCGCTTTTTTAAACTCATCGCGCTTTTTGACCCTCGTAGGCCACTACTCACTTTATACAAAGATCGTCTCTGCTTGTTGAGATGCCTTGGTTTTTCTGTGCCGCTGCTTCTCCGCCCCTTTCTGAGCAGCGGGTTATGTAAAGCCTCTCAGAGTGAGACCTCTCGCAGTTTGTTCCTCTCTGCAGGAGCAGCTCCATGAAAACATCTCCGTCGTGGAGCGTCAGGTTTGGGGATCTTCCATTTGTTTCAGGTCCCTTTGCTCGGAGTCAGCGACTCGTCGTTATCTGCGAGGTAACTCTGAGGTCAGAGGTCAGCCTCCTGACCCACAAATTATTAACAACCTGCTAGCTGCTGAGTAGAAGCGTCTCTGGAGATAAATATTCGGCTGTTTTTATGAAATATCTTCACTTGTATCCGGTTCCGGTTCGGAGAGAACTCTCACGTTGCTATGAGTTTAAGTAAATCCTCAAGTTTAACCCTGAAAGTGAAGAATGTGTTGCTAATTAACACGAGAGCTCTCGGAGTAAAGTTTGTGTTCACGTGATGGAAATGACGTCATTTCCTGTTAAAATGTCAAAGTTCAATCTTTAAGTCAGACTCAGTAAAACTTTTCGATCTTGGGTTCTGGTTCTGATACGGTTTGGCGATTCTGAAAGTGGAGAACTACGTTTTTATTCAGATGATTTAAGATTACATCAGATCTGATAATGAATTATGATAATACGTGATGAAATACCTTTTAGCAGCTTTGAATCATAAAAATAATGATTTTATAGAACCATCTGTCTCAGATCAGAAATATTAGATAACATTTATTAGTTTTATTGATGATTACTGTCAAGATATAAAGGTTAGTTTACTATCAGGCTGGTTAGAAAGCTTCAATTTTCATTGTAAGTTTTTTATTTCTTTTAAGTTTTTCCTTTCTTCAGCTTTTATTCTAAAATATTCCCACCTTTCTGACCTCTGACCTGATGATTACGACCCTCAGACATCAGGGAAAACGTCTGCTTTTTACTGTGAATGATTCTGGACCTTCTCACTTCTCTGACCTGTTGAAAGTGAACTGGTTTCCAGACAAGACGGGAATCCCTGTCCGCTGGTCTACTTCCTGTCTTCAGGTTGACTTCCTGTCCGCTGGTCGACTTTCTGTCCTGTTGTTGACTTCCGGTCCTCTGGTCTACTTCCTGTCCTGTGGCTGACTTCCTGTCTTGTTGTTGACTTCCTGTCCTCTGGTCTACTTCCTGTCCTGTGGCTGACTTCCTGTCTTGTTGTTGACTTCCTGTCCTGTTGACTTCCTGTCCTCTGGTCTACTTCCGGTCCTGTGGCTGACTTCCTGTCTTGTTATTGACTTCCTGTCTTGTGGCTGACTTCCTGTCCTGTGGCTGACTTCCGGTCCTCTGGTCTACTTCCTGTCCTGTGGCTGACATCCTGTCCTGTGGCTGACTTCCTGTCCTGTGGCTGACTTCCTGTCTTGTTGACTTCCTGTCCTCTGGTCTACTTCCTGTCCTGTGGCTGACTTCCTGTCTTGTTGTTGACTTCCTGTCTTGTTGACTTCCTGTCCTCTGGTCTACTTCCTGTCCTGTGGCTGACTTCCTGTCTTGTTGTTGACTTCCTGTCTTGTGGCTGACTTCCTGTCCTCGGTCAGTACAGACAACATGGCGGAGCAGAACCTGCAGGCCAAGCTGAAGAACCTGCTGAAGCAGGAGAAGGTCCAGCTGTGGAATCCCCCGTTCACCCAGGAGGACGACCAGCCGGGCGCCGCGCACCTGCAGGTGGGTCGGAGTGAAACTGCGCTCTGATTGGCCGAAGGAGGACGCCTCCACAGAGTCTATAGGTCAGTGCTTCCCAACCCTGGTCCTCCAGTCCTCACCGCCCTGCGTGTTTTAGAGGTTCTCCTGCTTTAAGATGCCTGATTATTCAGCTGCTGGTTGAAATCATCTGGGCTGAAGCAGGAAACACCTGAAACCTGCAGGCAGAGCGTCTGGAGGAGCGGAGCAGGGAAACACGGAGCTGGGTCAGCCTGAGGAAGCAGCTGAAACGTTTACAGCATGAGGAGGATTAACTGCAGCTGCAGATCAGAGAACAGTTTATCTGGAGAAACAATAAACTGCCAAAGATCGGAAATGCATTCAGTAGCAAAGATCATTAAAATTAGTCGCATTTTAATGAGTTTTTGTTTTAATATAATGAGAAACTCTTGTTTTATAAAATAAAATCGACGGCCTAAGTCATTTTTCTTTTTCAAACTTGACTTGGGCCACGATTTTAAGGTGACAATTTAAAACTCAACTTATAATGTGAAAGTTCCTCGTTGGATATCTTGCTTTAATGTTCAAATTCCTCAAGGTTGAGGTTTATATCTCGTCTTAACAAAAAACGGTTTTATTTTAACAAGTTTTATCTCATTTTATGAAAACATTCTCATTTTATATCTCATTTTAGCAGAAAACTTTCTTGTTAATGAATTTTATATCTCAGTTTAGCAAAAAAATCTTCTCATTTTAGAGAGATTTTCTATTTCGGTCTTACAAGTTTCCTCTTGTTTTGACAGGTTTTCTCGTTTAAACCTGATTCTGTTCCTCAGTTTATTTCCAGGTCGTGGCAGTGAAAGTCTCCCGTAGATGAAGTGAAACAGGTGAAGTAAATGCGGCTCCTGGTGGCTTACAGCAGCGTCTCGTTCTGATGTTCTGTCCTCCAGGAGCTGGCGCAGCGCTACGCCCCGCTCCTCGGCCTGTCTGTGGAGGAGGTAGGGGGCGCTCTGGAGTCCATCCGGGCTCAGGCGGTGGCCAGAGGGAAAGGCAACCAGACCTTCAGGGAGACCAGCGTGGCGACGCTGGAGCTGCTGCTGCCCAGAGAGGCCAAGAAGGTCAGGAGGGTGGAGTCAGGGCTGGTGGGAGGAGTCAGAGTTGGTGGGAAGAGTCAGAGTTGGTGGGTGGAGTCAGGGATGGTGGGTGGAGTCAGGACTGGTGGGAGGAGTCAGAGTTGGTGGGTGGAGTCAGGGATGGTGGGTGGAGTCAGGACTGGTGGGAGGAGTCAGAGTTTGTGGGTGGACTCTGGGCTGAGCTGGTGGTTTGGACTGAGGTTCTGCTTCTGCTTCCAGGACTTGAAGACGAAGTCCCACCTGGAGACCCGGCTGGACGTCCCAGTGCAGCAGCTGGTGGACAGGTACGGTCGCCTCACCTGGTGGTGATGTCATAGCCCCGCCCACAGCTCTGAGGCTGTTTGTGCTCCTGCAGGATCGCGGAGGATTTCAGCCTGAAGCACATCAAGCTGATCCTGAACGGCAGAACCCTGCGGCCCGGTCGGTACCGCTGCCTGTGGAATGCTGAAATCATCCTGCAAATTATTAATTTACTGAGAATAATGCTTCAGATCGGGATTAGATTATTGGTTACCATGGCAACGTCAGGCACCAATTATGTTGGGAAAAGTAACAGAAACCGATCAGAATGTGTTTCTGTTTAGGTGGCCTGTTGATGGTTCTTAATGCACCTGCAGTTTAAACCAGTTCATGTTCTCACCACAGAAACCCTCTCACACAGTTCATGTTCATCTATACTGGGATCGGTCTGTAGACTTCCCTACCAGTCCAGTCTGTTGGTTGGTTGGTGCTGATCTCATATGAGAGCTTCCAGGAATTATCCACATCCACAGCTTTCCAAATCCAAAGTTCTTCCTGACTTACAAGTCTGATTGACCCAGTTCATTCCCAGTTCATTCCCAGTTCATTTCCTTTTGATTAAAATATGTGTCATTATTAATAATGTCTGTAATAACTGGTGTCCAGCCGTCGGCACGGCGGCCGGTTCTGACCCGGTGGCCGGTTCTGACCCGGCTCCTCTGTCTCGGCGCCGCAGATCGGCGACTGGACGAGCAGGGCGTGAAGAACCACAGCAAGGTCATGGTGCTGAAGGTCAGCGACGCCGAGCAGGTCAGCAGGGAGGAGGAGGAGAAGAAGAACCAGAGCCAGAGCCTGCAGCGAACCCAGAAAGGCTTCCAGATCCTGTCGGAGAGAGGTGGGTCCGGGTCGGGCCGGGTCAAAGGTCGGCCGGCTCCTGACCTTCATGGATGTTCTGTGTGTCAGACGGCAGCGAGGATCCAGAGACCACGCCCTTCCTGGAGATCGCCGACCAGAAAGGAAACCCGCTGAAGATCCCGCAAGACGAGAAGAAGGTGAGGCTCGGTTCAGACATCAGAACCGCTCAGAATCAGAACCGCTCAGAACCAGTCAGAACCATTCACAGGTTCTCTGCATTCTGGCTGGAGGTTTGATACCAGAACCACGGCAGGATGAAGATCTGGGTCTGTACTGGTTTCACTGGGAGTCTCTCCGCTAACCGAAGAGCTAGCTGTGCTAATGCTAATGCACTAATGATAAACATTACTCCTGCTAAAGCTACCAACATGCTAATACCAACATGGTACTAGTGAAAGCTAATGCTAAAGCGCTAATCATAGATGTTAGCTGTGCTAAGCTAACACCTTTTTGGTTCAGCTCTCTGGAATCAGACGGTCTAGTCCAAGTTAGGGTAAGTTAGGATAGTCCAAGTTAGGTTCTGCAGCAGCCCGGCCCGGATCTGGTGTTGGGCCTGGTTCTGGTCCTGCCTGGTTCTGATGTTGGGCCCGGTCCATAACGGCCCCTGTCTCCAGGCTCTGATCCTGGCCATGGGGTTCCATGAGAAGGGCCGCTCTCTGATGAAGAGGAAGCAGTTTGACTCCGCCCTCTGCCACCTGCTGCAGGCCGACCAGCACTTCAGGTAGGAAGCCCCGCCCCCCCTGCACCTTTCACAATAAAAGCTCTGTTGACGCCGCGCGGTCCTGCAGTCGGTGCGGCTCGGCGATGCTGGGCTCCGTCGACAACTACGCCGTCCTGCAGCTGGACATCGTGTGGTGCTACCGGGCCCTGGAGGCGCTGTCCTGCCTGGAGGACGGGCGCAGCCGGCTGCAGCGCGCCGAGGACTGCTTCCTGCGCTGCTACGGCGAGCAGCAGCAGCGCCTGCTGATGATCAAGGTCCGGCCGCCGCCGCCGCACGCACCGGCCGCTGTCACTGGGGGGAGCCGCCGCTGAATGAGTGTCTGTTTCCAGGGCAACACGGGACGAGAGGAAGTCCTGTTCCTGCGTCTGTACCTGCTGCAGAGCCTGCTGTCCTTCCTGGAAGGAAACGACCGCCAGGCCCGAGTTCTGCTGGCCAAGGTGGGTCCAGATGGGTCCTAGTGGTTCCGCTGTAGGTCCAGATGGATCCTACTGGTTCCTCTAAAGGTCCAGATGGCCTCTGCAGCTCTCTGTGGTTCCAGTGCCTGTGCTGGTTCTGACCCGACGTCTCGTCTCAGGTGGAGGACCTGTACGGCCGTCTGGTTCCGGACTCGGAGAAGATGGCCCAGCTGCTGGTTCTGGGTTTCTCTGAACGGGAGGCCCGGTTGGGCCTGCGGGCCTGTGGAGGAGACCTGCAGGCTGCCGCCGTCCTCATCAGCAACCGGCACCAGGTAGGGTTCTGATGCGGTACCGGGAGAACGGGTCCTCTGTGGTTCTGACCCGGTTCTGACCCGGTCCTCTGTGGTCCAGGAGCGCGAGGACCAGCAGCAGAAGGAGCGCCAGCGGCGGAGGACGAGGATGGAGGACGTCTCCCGGCTGGTGGAGCTGGGCTTCTCCAGGACGGACGCGGCCAGAGCGCTGCACCGCGCCCTGGGGGACGTGGACAAGGCGTCCGCGGTCCGTCCCCGACCCGCCGGGCCTCGGGACAGAACCCGGACCCGTCGGACTCCTGACCGCTCTCTGTCTGTTCCCAGATCCTGCTGGACTCGTCCCAGACATCCCCACAGGACGCAGTCAGTCCGGAGAAGGTGGAGCAGGTACCGTCTCTCTGTCCAACTGATGTCCCCGTCTGTCCTCTGTCTGTCCCCTAACCCGTCTGTCCCCGTCCTCCAGCTGCTGTACCTGGGGTTCCAGAGGGCCCCGGCTGAAACGGCCCTCAGGTTGTCTGGAGGAGACGTCCAGTCTGCAACTCAGCTGCTGTTGGACAACCAGGGCGTCCTGTCCCCAGACCTGCTGTCCCCGCCGTCCACGTCCTCTTCATCCTCCTCGCCGTCCTCTGAGGAGTCCGGCACCTCGTCCACCTCCCCAGGTAAGGCGGCGCTCTGAGGGTCCGGCAGGCGGCGCCGTGGACCAGTTCTGATTGTCCTCCTGTCCCGTGTCTCCAGAGGACAGCCAGCTGGTCAACGAGGTCTTGGAGGACATTTCCCGCCACGAGGAGGACTACCTGGACCTGACCCTGGAGGAGGAGAGCCAGCTGATCTCCACCCTGAAGACGTACCTGGACCGGGGCCCGACCCGCTCCGTCTGAGACCGCATGGGGCCCAAACGGGACCAGAAGGACACGGATGGATCCAGCTGTGGAGCCAAATCGGATCAGAGACGTTTCAGTTTGTTTCTTGTCAAGCGGGTTGAGGGCGATGGTTTAGTTTTTCTGATGAATCAGTTTGGAGGTCATCCTGACGGAGGTCGTCGTCCTGACGGAGGTCATCCTGACGGAGGTCGTCATCCTGACGGAGGTCGTCGTCCTGACGGAGGTCGGATCCGTTCTGTTTGATGTTCCTGTTTGTTTGGTTCTGATGGACCCGTAATAAAAAGTTCTGCCTAAAAGTAAGAAGCCGGTTCTGAGTTGGGTTACAGGAGCCTTAATCAGTTACCATGGTAACAGACCCAGGTAGGCCAGAACCGGATCAGAACCTGGACGGCAGAGCTGGGAGAACCTCTGAGGTTCTGGACTGGTTCTGTTGGACCTCCAGATGACTGTATCACAGCTTCTAAACAAACGGGTCAGAAGGTTCTGGACTGAAGCTTTAAACAGGAAACATTTTAATTTATTACATTTGATCATTTTTATTCTAAATAGTTTTATAGATTTTATTTTAATAAAATTTGTAATTCATTTAATTTAGAATCCATTTTTGGATTTTTTTAATTTACTGAAAAATAATTATTAATATCCGAGTCGAAGGGCTGGAGTCGGGTCTTGGTTCTGGTTCTGGTTCTGGTTCCAGATGGTTTTTGTTAAAATGATGAAAAAGTAACTTCTTTTTTTCTCCAAAGCAGAACAAACTGAATTATTGATCAGATTTGATCTGATTTAAAGCGTCTGTTTGGTTTTTACTCCAATTAATCTGATCACAGAAAATTATTAGATTTTTAAAAACACAAATTTAAAAAAGAAAAAACAGCAAACAGCTTTTCTACAGCCGGGATGAGCGAGACTGCATGGGCTAATAATCACAATAATTATTATTATTATAATCACAATAATTATTATTATTATTATAATCACAATAATTATTATTATAACAATGATAATAGTAATAACAGTAATAATAATCACAATAATTATAATGATGATGATGATGATGATGATAAAATGCCTCGTAGTTTATGGATTTATGTGTTTTAGCTTTTTAACATCTGATTTTCTGTAAATATCTCAGATCTTTTCTCGCCTCTGTTGTTGCTGATTAGTTTAGTTTAGATAATTTATATTAATGTGTGGCTGCAGTTAATATGTTAATATTCTGAAGTTTTGTGATATTTCAGGACTCAGACGAACCCATCATTTTAATATCCAAGTTGTTCAGGTTTCCAGATGTATTTATTTTTGGAGATCGTCTGAATATTTTCATCCTTCATGGATGAATTTTTCTGATTTGGGTCATTTTGGTGAAAATAGTTTAGATTTTATTGAAAAAGCTTTAAATGTCCAGATGCTGTTTATTAGAATGAGGATTAAATGTGAGTTTTAATCACATTTCAGGTTGAAATGGCAGAAAATCATTTTCAGTTTAATCACATATAAAACTATTTATTAATTATGATCAATAATGGATTTTATCATTTGAATTTTGGATATTAGTGGAAAAACCTTGAAATTATGATTTACTTTTAAAGATAAAAATATTGGATCTGAAGAAACGGTTTGTTCTGATCGAACAGAACCGCCGGCGCCGCTTGTTGGGTCGAGCCTGGAGCCCGTAGAACCCGCCTGCAGGTCCAGTTTTTATTTAAACATTTTGTTTACATTTTTTGAATATTTAGGTTTTAAAAGAAATTATTTAAATTATTTTTTAATGTAAAGTTCTTCCTGTTGGACCGTTGGGTCAGAACCAGAATCCAGTAACTTAAATGAACAACACATTGAATCTGTTTCTGTAAACTTTGACGGTTCTGGTTCCGGTTCTGCTGCTGCCAGAACCTCATGGATCTCCAGAGAAGAACAACAGTAACAGTGAGGTTAGTTTGTACAGGAAGCAGAACCGGAACCAGAACCGGAACATTGATGATGAATCAGCCCAGAGACTCGGTTTGATAAAAAACTGGATTCCTCTCAGTTTATTGATCTGCCTGCTGAGGAAGAGGAGGAGGAGGAGGATGAAGGCTCAGAAGTAGTTGACGATTCTGCGGATGGACTGGATGTTTGGGTTCTGGGCCTGCCACTCCGTCGGGCTGCAGTAGTTCCCGCGCTCCACGATGTACATCCGGCCCCGGAAGTTGGGCTCCTCGTACATCACCCAGCTGAGGCAGAGGGAGGAGCAGAGGTTAGACACTCGGAACCGCAACCGGACCTTCACAGGAACCAGTAGAAACCAGAACATTGTGATGATTCTGGGTCAGAACTTCAAAATGGACCCTTCAGGTTCCAGTTGATCATGTGAGTAAAACACTCCAGGATTACTGATGCAGGGTTCTGGTTCGGCCCGCTTTCCTTCTGCTTCGGGTCGGTAAAATCAGACAGCAGGGACAGTGATGCTGATGATACTGGGTTATATTCCTAATCCCTGATTAATCCAGTTTGGTAGATTTAAACCTGGATGAATCTAAATTTTCTGCTTAAACAGAATCTGATTTTGGACCAGAACCTCTGAAAAACCCGTTTGATCCGACCGACGTTGATTTGGCCTCGGTGTTTTGGTCGACCTGGATACATTATTTCTGGTTCCAGCAGTAAACTGGGAGGCAGATCCTTCATCAGCTCCTCCCAGTCCACCGAGCCGGTTCTGGACCAGGGTTAGAACCCTGGCTGCTACTGGAGGACAAACCAACCGAACTGCTTCTCCTACAACTCCCAATGTTGCATTATTTGCTGCTTTTAATTAAAATAAATATTAAAATAAATATTCCTTAATGACAGTCAAAGACGTTTCACAACATTAAACAGAAAACGTCTCAGTAATGAGTAAGAAGATGAACCTGATTTTACACCCAGGAACCAGAAGTGACTGGAAATGTTCATGTTTCTGTTAGTGGGAGGCGCTACTCCCCCTGGTGGTGAGAGGGCGGCGGTGCAGAAAGGTGAAGAGAAGGAGCTTGATCCAAACCGCTGCTGGATGATGGACTGGGGAGGTTCTGGACCAACTGGACCTGATGAAGGTCCAGTTGGTCCAGAAGGTCCAGTGAAGAGGCTCCATAGAAGGTTCACCTGGTAGGTCCGGTACCAGTCGGGCCCGTGGGTCCGTCAGACCGAAGGTGAAGAAAGGACAAGCTTCATGCTGCTACGCTCTTCTTCTGTTTTGCTAACCTAGCATCTTGTTGATGCTGCATGCTAGGCTACGCTAGGCTAGCAAAATGAAGGGGAACGGCGCTGGGTCCCAACAAAACACCGACATTTAAAGACAAGCAACCGAACGAGTTCTGTGGAAACAAGCCGATCCAGGTTCTGGTTCTGTTGGAGGTGTCTTCCTGTTAAACTGGAGTTCTTCCTCTCCACTGTCACTACGTACTTGTCCAGGAGACCCGGCTGATAACTGGGATCAGTGGGACTGACCGGAACCAGAACTCTGTCGCCTCTCATAGCGGATCTAGACCCTGAGGGGCCGAGCCGAGCCGGTACCGGTTGTGTTCTGACGGTGTGGGTGGTGTGGGACTCACGCTCCGTCTCCGTAAACCCTGACGGAGTTGATGCAGCTCTTGGAGAAGCCGCGGCTCTGCAGGAAGGGACAGTCGTCACAGATGTCCATGCACTGACCGGAGAAGTTGCAGGCCTCGAACAGCTCGATGCGGTAGTGCTCTCCATGCTGGGAACCCAGAGCAGACGGGTTAGTTACACACCTCAGGAAACTCCTCTGCCCAGAGGGGTTCCAGGTCCGAGCTCCTCCGGCCGCTCACCATGCGGATGGGCTTGCAGGAACCCATGTGGTCGTTGTGGGAGTTCCACCTCTGGAATTCTGGGTATTCTCCGTGCTCCAGGATGTACTGCTGCCCCCTGAAGTCCGGATGGTCGTAGCAGATCCAGGCTCCGCTCTCCACCCGGATGGAGTTCACTCTGAGCACAGGGAGGAAGGCTTTTATTGTGAAAATCAGGAGAGAAATGAGCTGTAGACGGTAGAACCTTCATCACCTGTTCATGAAGCCGCGGTCCTGGAAGTTATCACAGTCACCTCTGACCTCCAGCTTCCTGCCGGTGAAGCACCGCCCCTCGTAGAAGGTGATCTGCAGGAGGAGCCGTTAGCCGTTAGCCAACCTCTCTTAATAAACTTTATCCCACACCAAACCTCTCTGTGCTTCTGTCCAGGCAAACCGGGTCAGAACCAGAATTCAGTTCTGTTAAAACTCTTTCATCTGTTGCTTCTGCCTGACAAATGGCCACGCCCACGCATGATGTCACCCCACCCTTCACTGTGACGTCACATCAGAACACATTATGGGTCAGAACTTTCCAGAACCCGGCAGGAAAACACCAAAACTGGGAGAACCAAGCTCCGCCCACCTCTAACCGAAGCTTTTAATTGGACGTGCAGCCTGGCCCCGCCCCTTCTTCCTCAGACATGAAGAATAGATTCAGCATCATGGATCAGTCAGAGCTAAAGAGGAGAGCGCCGCCTGCTGGCAGGGAGCCAGTGAGCGGTTCTGGTTCTGATCCATTAAATGGTTCTGGAACCAACCGGATGGTTCTGGTTCTGATCCACTAAACGGTTCTGGTTCTGACTCAATGAGCTATTTTGCTTGTATTACATGAACTTTCCTGAGCTGTTGATCCCTCCGACCGACCCAGGGCCGGATCAGTCGGTACCGGTACCAGTTACTCACCTTTCCAGAGTACTGCGACATGTTTCTGGTCCAACCTGTCCCTCAACCACACACACAGTGTAACAGAGAAAAAGTTGGACGGCCCAATTTATACGGCGGGGCTCGGCGCGGCGCCAAAGGGTTCTGCTGAGTCAGCGGTTCCCTTCAGGAGCTGCTGATTCTGCTGCTCACCGACTCAATGGAAACTGCTGGGAGGGGCAGCTTTACTGGGAAGCTTTACTGGGAAGCTTTACTGGGAAGCTTTACTGGTCAATGGGTTGCAGGGGACCAGGGGGGACACCAGAGACAGACTGGATGGGGACAGCAGGGACACAGAACCGAGACAGACAGACATCAGGAAGAGAGACGTTCTGTCTGAAGAACCAACAGAGCAGATGATTGATGATGTCACTGAGCTGGAGGTCAGAGGTCAGAAAATCCAAAATATGTTTATTATTCACCAAAAACATCCGATCATCATCCATCCATCCATCCATCCATCCATCCATCCATCATGTGTCCGTTGGGGGACAGTGTCCACGCTGTCTCCAGTCCATCAAGTGGTTGTCTGGTTCTGGATGGATAGTTTCTACTGTGGACCCGATCAGAACCTGTGTTCGGGTCAGAACTGGCAGGTTCTGGCTGAAGAGCATCTGGGTCGCTGCTGCCCCCTGCTGGCCAGTCCATCCTCTACTCTGAGTCTGGTCCAGAACCAGGTCAGAACCTTATTACTGGACCCTTGTGGTGCTGAACACCAGAACCAAAACCACTCGGTTCTCTTGGGGAAACGACCCGTCCAGGTCGGACAATAAAAACCCAGGATCAGTTTTATCCAGGCGGGCCTGGTACCGCTGATCAGCCATGACTGATTAGTTTTTCTAGAACTGTATAAAACTTAATCAGTTCATAAAAAACTTTTTCTCATTCATGCAGTTTCTGAACTGTTGATGTTTTGCTAGCAGGAGTCAACAGGCCGAGAGCAGCCCGTCCTCTGGTCACTAAGGTCCAAATCCTCTAGAACCTTATTAAAAAATCAACAAAACATGTTCAAATTAATGAAAACTAACTAACAAAACTAATAATCTCAGGAATTATAGTTTCAACAAGGTGTTCCTCAGTCCTGAGCGTTTTGGTTCTGCTCCATAAAAACCGACTCAGAGACCGACATCAGAGCAGGAGTTTAAATCAGCAATTATTAATAATCACTTATTAATAATCACTAAATAACCATCAAGCCTGAAACCCGACATCGTAACGGACTGAATGTTACGTTTTGAACCTTGCGGTTTCGGAGCTCAGAGGATTTTCCTCCATCAAACATCAGATTTATTTTCATCTCTTATTCTGTGGGAATATTGATGCTGAGACATGATGACGTTTGTAGCTGAAACGAGGAGCAACATTCACAACTGACTGAACTCAAATCCAGCCCAACATCTGAGCTGATTCTGGTTTTATCCAAACAGAACCGAACTTTATTACCAGAACATCGATCAGAACAAAGACGATGGTTCTGCTCAGACAGCAGAACCTCCAGGAAGGCGGCGCTCCACGACTCGGCCAGAGCTTTGAACTCCTTGTACATGATGACCCTGCAGAACCAGAACCAGAACCAGAGCCAGAAAAGGTTCTGTTAGAAGAACAGAAGTTGAGAAACAGAAACCGTTGGAGTCATGTTCCTCCTGCTGGTGGACTTCCTCCAGGTTCTATTCCAGACTGTATCCTTAAAACAGAACCTGAACTGGGCCCAGACAGAACCACAGCAAAGAACAGAACCTGAACTGGGCCCAGACAGAACTCTGAGAAAGTCCACAGCAGATGAAAGCTGTTGGCTCCAAGTCGAGCAGAAGGTTCTGAACCCTCTGCTTGGGGTTCTGGTTCTGATACCTGTCCATGTGCAACTGGATGGTGAGCGAAGACTTCTCTGCAGACAGAGACACACAGGAGGTTCTAAAGGTTCTGGACAAATTTTGGATCGGCTCTGGACTGGTTCCGTCTGTTCTGGACCAGTTCTGGATAATTAATGAGACCGCTGCAGCCATTGGTCGGTCGGAACCAAGAGGGCGGGCTCTAAGCAGCATCCCGGGTTCTGTTTGGTGCTGCGGGAAAGCCCTCTGACCATTGGACAAACCGGAGTTTGCTACGCTTCCCTTTAACCAATAGCAGCGCAGAATGCGGTGGAGTGGGCGGGACCTCTCCATTAACCGCTACTAGCTTCTGTTGGGCTAGCTCTCTGCTCTGTTTCTCTGCCTGTCCTCCCGAACTTTGGACCGGAACCGGGTTTAGATGGCCGCTGCCGCCCTGAAGAGCTGCTCTGCGTTGCGCTTTGCTAAACTAAACAGGTAACATTAAAATGATGACCATGTCTGTGTCCGTCAAGTCAGTTATCGCGATGTTTGAACTTTAACCGGAATGATTCAAGAGTCAGAGAGTTAATTGAACCAGAACCAGAACCAGAACCAGGTCTCTGAGAGCTGAAGGTGGATTAAAATGATTTGTCCTCATAGATTAGTTACAGTCAAAGTTTATGACCTGAAACTTACAGGAGACCAGTGACCTTTGCCCCAGATAGTAAACCCTAACCAAAACAACCTGACAGTCTGGATTCAGGTCTTCAACATGGGGGTCGCGGCCCTAAGGCAGAACGCAGAGGTATTACGGGCAGGACGTGAAAGTATTGTTTGATTAGAATATATATATATATATATATATAAATATATATATATATAGATAGATAGATAGCATTTATTGTCATTGAACAGAATTCAACGAAATTTCCATTGCAGCTCCCGTGCAAAAGGTCAAATATATACAGTATAAATAAGCAAACACACAATAATAATAATAACAATATATACAACTAAATTAACTAAAGGCACTCAACCACACCAAAGAAGTAGCAGCAGGTCCAATTATGGCAAAGTACAGATAATGTGACAGTGCAAAGTGCAGAACAATATGGCTGTGTGGGGGTGGGGGATATGTATGTGTGACTGTATATATATATATATATATATATATATATATATATATATATATATATATATATATATATATACAGTCACACATATATATATATATATAGTGTCATAATTTAAAGCTCTGGATGTCTCTGTGTCCCCAGTTTGCTCAGGTCCAGTGTTCCCAGTCTGACATTCCAGACCACGGCGTCTCCTATGATGGGTGAGTCTGCAGCGGATCCAGGTTGATTCCACTCAGGTGTGACGAGCGGAAGGTGTTCTCTGTTCTCTGATTGGCTGCCTGTCCTCAGGTGCGACGGTGGAGCAGTTCGAACAGGCGAAGAGCAAACTGTCGGCGCTGAAGAAGGATCCGGGGAACGAGCTCAAGCTGAAGATCTACGCTCTGTTCAAACAGGTGAGGAGGTTCTGGAGGTGAAGATCTTCTCCAGCCTGTTCCCGGGTCATGAAAGTTCTGGAGGTTCCTGAAGGCTCTCAGTATCAGAACCTTTTCAGAACCAAAGATCATTAAACATTTAGAGGTCAGCAGCATCTTCAGTTCATCTGATGTTCTGGTCGCTAATCGGTCATCAGTGATCCAGAACCAACCGGGTCCGTTATTCTGGCTGGATGAATGATGGGTCAGAACCAGCTTTGACCTTCAGCGTTCAGCACCAGAACCAGCGCCACAGGAAGAACCTTACTTTGGTCCGGATCCAAGTCATGGAGCCGGCTGGATCTTTGCAGCTGTGTGGTTCTGACCCAATGTCTCAGCTTGGAGGATGGAGGACGTCGGCCTGGTGACAGAAAGCTCCAGGATGTGTTACTGAGGCATGCTGGAAGTCGGTTCTGGTTCCGGTCAAAGAACTGCAGACTGGTTCTGGTCTCTGGACCACAATTGGACCCCTGGATGTCGTCTTAAGTTGAAGGGTCCAAACGGTGTTTAGAAGAAGAAGAAGAATTTCTTTATTTTATTCTTTTACTTTATTCATCCCAGCAGGGAAATTATTTCGCAGTTACAGCAAGAATTTTTTATACACAGATTAACACATGACAGGAGCTGCGTCTGCAGGCAGCCGGCGCCATTTTTGAAGGAGGACATGCAGCAAAGGTCGTCGGGACCGGGAGTCGAACCCGCGACGTCCGCGGGCTTAAGGCCTCCAAATGTGGGGCGTGCTAACCCCCTGCGCCACCACAGCACACCTGTGGTGGCGCAGGGAAACTGAGGAAAACTGGAATGTAGCCTAGCCTAGCAAAGCCTAGCCTGGTGTAGCCTAGCCTAGCGTAGCGTTCTCTGGTTCTGTTCCTCAGCGTTCTGATGGTTCCTTTTCACTCCAGGCCTGAAAGGAAACTTGAGTTTGGTTCAGACAGAACCAGCAGGGGGTGCCATACATACATCTGTACAGAAACACTTTTAGAGGTCGATAGTTCACCGTCTGTGTGTTACCATGGTAACCGTTCTTCCTCCTCCTCCAGGCCACTCAGGGTCCCTGCAACACTCCTAAACCAGGAATGCTGGACTTTGTGAACAAGGTCAAATGGGATGCGTGGAAATCTCTGGGCTCCATCTCTCAGGTACTGACTGTCCATCAGATCCTCTGTGGTTCTGATCGGATCCATGGTTCTGCTGCTGAAGCTTCAAATCATAAACTTTCTGTTTTGTTAGGATTGTTTCCTTTCTGTAAGGTCAGAATGTCCCTTTGGTTCTGGACCGTTTGTAAAAACAACCGGTGGATCAGAACTTTCCTCCAGCGACTGACAGTGTTAAGGTTTCTACCTATCAGGATGAAGCCAGGGAGCAGTACTGCAACCTGATTGGCTCCCTGGTGGAGGCAGAGGGAGGAAGCTCTGCCCAGGTCGCTGCAACGCCGGCTGGGGGCGGAGCCACATACGAGACACTGTTGGTCTCTACGGAGGACGACATCACCACCATCAAACTGAACCGACCGGCCAAGAAGAACGCCATCACACCTGAGGTCAGAGGTGAAACCAGGAAGCCCTTATGATGTCATGTGACGTCATTTCCTGCTGGTTCACTTCCTGTTACCCTGATTTCTTCTTTCAGATGTACAACGAGATCATAGCAGCTCTGGAGCAGGCAGCTAAAGACGAGTCAAAGTTCGCTGTGTTCACAGGTAAAACCCACCTGAACCAGACCGGGTTCTGCTCTTCCTGCAGAACCGAAACTTTCCTGATCCAAGAGCTCAAAACCATCTGAAGGAACCAAATCAGAGGAAGACCATCCTGCTGGGATGAACAGTAAAATGAACATGTGGACCTCACCATTAGCAGGTCAAAGGACCCAAACCAGTTTGAACAAAGGAGGTTCCCATTAAACATCTCACTGGGTTCCAGGTTCCCTGAGAAAACAACCAGAACAGGAGAACATTGTTCTGATGGGTTCCTCTCACAGTTTGTCGTTTCCTCCCTGCAGGAGCTGGAGACTTTTACTGCAGCGGGAACGACCTGTCCAACTTCACCAAGATCTCAGAGGGAGGCGTCCAGGAGATGGCCAGGCAGGGAGCAGAGCTGCTCAGGTGGGCAACACCTGAGGTTCCTCTGAGCTGCAGGCAGAGAACCTGCTGCTCCGTTAGGTTTCACTGGCTGACACTCAACCAGACGCTTGATTTCTGTCAGTTCGACCTTTTAAATGTCGACTGTTTCACTGTTTTTAGTTCTCATGTAGCGGAACTGAATCAGGACAAAGAGGATTTTATCTGCAGCTGTCAGACATTAAATGAAAACTTTCTACTGTAATATATCAGAAAATGTTTCTGCAGCTTAGTTTGTATCAGAAACGATAAAACTCTTTATTTCCCTCAGTATCACAGAACAGCCCAGCAGGGGGCAGCAGCCTCCTGTTTTCTACCTTCTCACAAGTCGATGTTCTTAATCTATAATCTATTTCCAATAAGAACCTTCACTGATCTCCATCATCGTGTTTTTCACCACTAACAGAGCAGAACCAGAATAATCCGAGGGTTCTGTTCAGTCCGGTACCCAGACGTTCCGGGTCGATCCTCAGCTCAGTGACGACTTTACGGATTCTCCTGCTCCACCTGAGGCCGTCTGCTTGTGTTTCCTCAGGAAGTACGTCAGGGCGTACATCGACTTCCCCAAGCCTCTGGTTGCCGTGGTGAACGGCCCGGCCGTAGGGATCTCTGTCACCGTGTTGGGACTCTTTGACCTGATCTACGCCACAGAGCGGGTACAGAAACACACCTCGGGTCGGGTCATGTCTGGTTCTGGTATCCTGTATGAATAATATGTTAGTTTTGTAGTTACTTCTAGTCACCAGATGATGGCGCTGTGCTCTAATGACAGTACAGACATTTTATTTTGGTAAAATTAGTCCTAGTTCTCCAGATTTTCTGGAATAGAGATGAGGACGTGATGGAGAGGAAGTCCAGTTGAGTTTCTGGTTCTGACCCGTTTCCATGGGAACCGTGTTGATGTTTCTCAGGCCACCTTCCACACGCCCTTCACCCAGCTGGGTCAGAGCGCCGAGGGCTGCTCCTCCTACACCTTCCCCAGGATAATGGGCCCCACCAAGGTACCGGAGCGGTACCACCAGAACCTGAAGCTGCTGCCGGGTTCCGACTGACTCCGACTGTCTCTGCAGGCCAGTGAAATGCTGCTGTTCAACAAGAAGCTGACGGCCAGCCGGGCCTGTGAACTGGGTCTGATCACAGAGGTCTTCCCCGACAGCAGCTTCCAGTCCGAGGTCCAGACCCGGCTCAAGGCCTACGCCCGGCTGCCTCCCCAGGTGAGCGCCGCCGGACCGGGACCGGTGACCTGCCTGGGACGGCCAGCAGAGGGCGCCAGGTGAAACGGGTTCTTCAGAGAACTACGGGTCATCTGCATCTGGATCAGAACATTCTGCTGGTTCTGCTAATCAGGTTCCATGAATGTTGGATCCGTTTGGTTCTGGTACCGATAGAGATTCATCAACAATCAGGAAGATAAAAATGTCTTCTTTATTTTGGTTCCCATTAAAAACAAACTCTGAAGTTAGATCAGCTTCAGATCATATTAATAATAATATTAATTATAATATGATAATATTAATAACAATAATAATAATATGAATAACAACAATGATGATACCTGGTGGTTCTCCAGAACCATTGACTGGATCCGGTCTCACTGCTACCAGAACTGCCAGGCATGGCGGCGGCAGCATCATGCTGAGGGCTTCATACTTTTGGTTTCATTCCACAAAGTGGATAAAATTAAGTGGAAGGACAAGCTCTGCTCACAGCAGCAGCTGAACTGAGGTTCTGGAGGATGTCCGGGTTCTAACAGCAGCGTCTCTGTGTCCACCAGTCCCTGGCGCTGTCCAAACAGCTGGTCCGGTCCGTGGACAAGGAACGTCTCTACGCCGTCAACGACGCTGAGGTGGAGCGGCTGACGGAGCGCTGGACCTCAGAGGAATGCTTCAACGCCGTCATGAGCTTCTTCCAGGCCAAAGCCAAACTGTGAGGGACCGGCAGAACCCGGCCGGTTCTGGGAGGAAGAGGAAGAGCTGATGATGACTCATCTTCATCCTGTAGATTTTTCCTTCTGACTTCATTTACTACCAGTTTGGATTTAACCTCAGAGACTCTGATTGGTTCCTCTGGATTCTCCTCTGAACTCAGAGACCAGCTGCTGCTCCAGGTTCTGATCCGGAACCACAGGTTGGGTCGGATGGAAATTAACCGGTTCTGGAAACATCTAAAGTCTGGACTGGAGTTAAAACACTTTGATGATTTTAAACTTTTTCAGAGTTGATCAACTCTGAGTTTAACCTCAAGTTTATCTCTGATAACAGATCAATAAATGATTAATAAATAAATGAGTCACGTCTCTGTTTTGATATTCCTCAGTAATCTGATTAAATAATCAGACGCTTTCTATTCCTGCTGGAGGTCAGCGCTAAAGGTCAGAGCTAAAGGTCAGCGCTAAAGGTTAGAGCTAAAGGTTAGAGCTAAAGGTCAGAGCTAAAGGTTAGAGCTAAAGGTCAGCGCTAAAGGATAGAGCTAAAGGTCAGCGCTAAAGGATAGAGCTAAAGGTTAGAGCTAAAGGTCAGAGCTAAAGGTTAGAGCTAAAGGTCAGCGCTAAAGGTCAGAGCTAAAGGATAGAGCTAAAGGTCAGAGCTAAAGGTTAGAGCTAAAGGTCAGCGCTAAAGGATAGAGCTAAAGGTCAGCGCTAAAGGATAGAGCTAAAGGTTAGAGCTAAAGGTCAGAGCTAAAGGTTAGAGCTAAAGGTCAGCGCTAAAGGATAGAGCTAAAGGTCAGCGCTAAAGGATAGAGCTAAAGGTTAGAGCTAAAGGTCAGAGCTAAAGGTTAGAGCTAAAGGTCAGCGCTAAAGGATAGAGCTAAAGGTCAGCGCTAAAGGTTAGAGCTAAAGGTTAGAGCTAAAGGTCAGAGCTAAAGGTTAGAGCTAAAGGTCAGCGCTAAAGGATAGAGCTAAAGGTTAGAGCTAAAGGTCAGAGCTAAAGGTTAGAGCTAAAGGTCAGCGCTAAAGGTCAGAGCTAAAGGTCAGAGCTAAAGGTCAGAGCTAAAGGAGGAACGACTCTGTTTCCCGGTTCTGGTCGGACTTGCTAATGTTGGACCACAACCTGAGTCCGGTTCAGTTTGGTCAGACTCCTGGCTGGACCCACAGCTCCTCCTGGTGGCCAAGGTCAGAGGTTCTGGTCTGGTTCTGAGCTGCCGGTTCCAGTCCAGAGGAGACAATAGAGGACAGTTGTGAGAGCAGCTTTCATGACCTTTAACCCTTTCCTGTCTCTGTAGAATTCTGTTCCTCTGGTTCTGGTCCAGCTCTGACCCGGTTCTGACCGTCTTCCTGGGCAGTTCCTCTGCATTGATCCATTTGGACTGGTTGGTTCTGATGAGTCCATCTGGATAACCAGTCAGAGATCAATAAAGAGCAGAGGCCACTGGTTCTGTGTCAAACCCGGACCGGACCGGACCGCTCGGATCGCAGCCGTCAAATCCAGTCGCTGTTTAGATGAGCCTCAGGTACAAAACTGGAATCAAACGGTTTCATTTCCTCCTCCTGGTGTGGATCGGTTCTCCAGAACCTTAAGGTTCTCCAGAACCTTCATGACCTCATTATTCTGTTCAGGTGAAGCAGCAGAGGCTCATCTAAGCGTTTCAGAACACCGGGCCTCCAGGACTGGACTTTGACCTCCTGGTTTAGGTTCTGCAGAACCTCCTGGGCGGCGCCCCCTGCAGGAGGACAGAGGCTCAGAACCAAACCCCCCTCCATCGGGTCAGATGGTACAGCCCGGCCCCACATGGTGCTGAATGAATGGAGGCAGTGTGTGTGTGTGTGTGTGTGTGTGTGTGTGTGTGTGTGTGTTGGGGGCAGTCTCTGCAGAAACACATTCCTCTGAGCTGCTTCCTCTCTCCCAGTTAACAGCTCAGCTCCACTTGGGTCTCTGAAACTCCAGTTCTGGTCCAGTTCTGTTTCGGTTCTGGTTCAGCTGCAGTTGAGCTTCATTCTGGCTGCTGGACCGCCGGGTTCTGGTGAAGATGAAGGTTCTGCTGCTGCTGATGGTGGTTCTGATGGAGCGGGCTGCAGCTCAGCACAGAGGTCAGACTTTTCCTTTCAGAAGTTTTACTGGGTTCTGCCGGGTTTTACTGCATTTTATTTGGTTCTGTTGGGTTTTATTTGGTTCTGTTGGGTTTTATTCTTGTGTCTTGCTGAACTTTGTGTTTCTGTCTGAGGTGAAGCAGGAAGTAGGACCAAATATGGCTAAATTAAGCTTTGATTGGTGATCAGCTCTGATCGATCGGCCGCCCTCCCCCGCTCACCCCGCCCCTCCCCCACGGAGCTTTGAGTGGGTCTCTGTGGGGGAGGGGTCAGAGGTCAGGGTGGACGTGGAACGAGGTCCTCTCTGATTGGTTGGAACCCGCTTTGTCTGCTAGGGGCAGCAGGTCCGAATCGAACCGGATCGGTACCAAACACATCCAGGTCCAATCAGAACTAAGAGTGGACAGGAGCTGAGTCGATGACCTTGCTTGCTGCTGATTGGTTCCCCTTCCAGTCATGTGACCTTCATTCTGTTCTGCTGATGGCGGCTAACAAGTCCAGCAGAACTCAGAAGTATTCATACCCTGCAGATGTTTCACTCCAGGCTGGAGGATGATGATGGTCAGGAGGATGATGGTCAGGAGGATGATGATGGTCAAGAGGATGATGGTCAACAGGATGATGGTCAAGAGGCTTCCAGCCTCAAACACCTGAAAATAAAAAGTTTTCAACATTTATGACCAGATGGAGCAAAAGCAAAGGAGGAGGGTCAGCAGAGCTGCTGAGTCTTCCAGGACATATTGCTGTGAAACTTCATCAGGAGACAGAAGACATGATATGATATGATATGATATGATATGATATGATATGATATGATATGATATGAGTTGATATGATATGATATGATTTGACTGAACTTCGTCTCCCTCTGGAATCCGTAATGCAGTTTTGAATTTGATTCATTAATAAAGTTGAATCCGTTCTCATGCCTCAGCTCTGCCAGAAAAATCATTTCAGCCTCCCAGGGTGTGAATAGTTCCCCCTTCCCCCTTGCTGCTGCTCTGTTCTGGTTCTGGTTCTGGTTGGGTTAGTTCAAGGCGAGCCTCAGGAACCAGACACAACAGTCTGCTCTCAGTCAGTCCAAACAGAACCTGCTCTCTGCTCAAGGTTCCTCTGCAGCTGCTACTCTCTCTGTTCCAACTGGCTTTACTGCAAAGCGGTTCTGGTTCTGGTTCGCATACCGGGTCTGACGGACATCCTAACATCAGGTCACTTTCACATTAAAAAAGTTCAACCAGGAAAATTTTAAAAAGGAAAGAGAAAAAAGAAGCTGCTGATTCAACACAGAGTCACATGGATCAGGTCACATGGTCCTCTGGGGTCACATGGTCCTCTGGGGTCACATGGTCCTCTGGGGTCATATGGTCCTCTGGGGTCATATGATCCTCTGGGGTCACATGGTCCTCTGGGGTCACATGGTCCTCTGGGGTCACATGGTCCTCTGATGTCACATGGTCCTCTGGGGTCACATGGTCCCCTGGGGTCACATGGTCCTCTGATGTCACATGGTCCTCTGGGGTCACATGGTCCCCTGGGGTCACATGATCCTCTGAGGTCCGTCCGTCCTAACAGCTCCTAACAGTTCTGGTTCTGTGGTCCAGGCCTGTTCCCGGCCATCTTCAACCTGGCCAGTAACGCAGAGATCAGCAGCAACGCCACATGTGGGGACCCAGAACCAGAGGTTTACTGCAAGCTGGTGGAACACGTTCCGGGTCGTAGAATCAAGAACCCACACTGCCCCAGATGTGACGCCAACTCTGTCCTCACTAAAGGTAAGAACCACCAGAACCTCTAGGTCTGGTTCTACTGGGCTGGACCCAGTGGGTGGGGCCTAAGCTGACAGGAAGTAACACCCCCTCCTCTGTTTGCAGAGCGTCATCCAATCACGAACGCTATTGATGGAACCAATCAGTGGTGGCAGAGTCCGAGCATCAAGAACGGCCGTCAGTTTCACTGGGTCACCATCACCCTGGACCTGAACCAGGTCAGAACAAGAACCACAAAACCTCCACACTAGGTATCCAGTCACCATGGTAACCTGAGCCTCTGTTAGCCTTCCTCTAATGCTGCTTTCTGAAATGCACTGAGATTACGTGAGCTTAGCATGGAAATGTTAGCATTGAGACTTTAGCATGGAAATATAATTATTGAAAGGTTAGCATCGAAACATCAGCATTGATATTAGCATCAAAAAGTAAGCTTGAAAGGTGTTAGCGTCGAAAGGTTAGCATGCACGTTAGCATTTAAATATTATCATGTTAGCATTAATAGATTAGCATCAAAACTTTAGCATTGAAATATTAGCCTGCTGAGTGCTCCAGAGCTCTGGTGCCATGGTAACCTGATTCCTCCAGGTCATGTGACTTTGTTTACCTGTTCAGATATTTCAGGTTGCTTACATCATCATCAAAGCAGCCAATTCTCCACGACCAGGTGAGAGCAGCACCTGGCGACTGTTCACCTGTCTGTCCTCCTGTCCGTTTACCTGCTCATCTCTGAACACCTGTCAGGTAACTGGATCCTTGAACGCTCTCTGGATGGTGTGACCTATGACCCCTGGCAGTACTACGCCATCAGTGACTCGGAGTGTTTGCATCGCTACAACATCACACCGAGATTTGGACCGCCGACCTACAAGACCGACACCGAGGTCATCTGTACATCCTACTACTCCAGACTGAACCCACTGGAGCACGGAGAGGTGAGACAGGCTGTCTACCCGTCTGTCTGTAACCGTCTGTCTGTAACCGTCTGTCTGTAACCGTCTGTCTGTAACCCGTCTGTCTGTAACCCGTCTGTCTGTAACCGTCTGTCTGTAACCGTCTGTCTGTAACCCGTCTGTCTGTAACCGTCTGTCTGTAACCGGTCTGTCTGTAACCGTCTGTCTGTAACCGTCTGTCTGTCTACCCGTCTGTCTGTAACCCGTCTGTCTGTAACCGTCTGTCTGTAACCCGTCTGTCTGTAACCGTCTGTCTCTACCCGTCTGTCTGTAACCCGTCTGTCTGTAACCGTCTGTCTGTAACCCGTCTGTCTCTACCCGTCTGTCTGTAACCCGTCTGTCTGTAACCGTCTGTCTCTACCCGTCTGTCTGTAACCGTCTGTCTGTAACCCGTCTGTCTGTAACCGTCTGTCTGTAACCCGTCTGTCTGTAACCGTCTGTCTGTAACCCGTCTGTCTGTAACCCGTCTGTCTGTAACCGTCTGTCTGTAACCGTCTGTCTCTACCCGTCCCTCTACCTGTCTCACAGATCCACACCTCTCTGATCAACGGTCGTCCTGGAGCAGATGATTTGACCCCTGACCTCTTGAACTTTACATCGGCTCGTTACATCAGAGTGAGGCTTCAGAGAATCAGAACGCTGAATGCTGATCTGATGACGCTGAGCGTCCACGACCCGCGGGACGTCGACCCCATCGTGACCCGGAGGGTAAGACGGGCGGCGGTCCGACCGGCGGCACAGGAAGCGTCTCTGGTCTCACCTGTCTGCTCTCTTCCCAGTATTTTTACTCCATCAAGGACATCTCTGTAGGCGGGATGTGCATCTGCTACGGACATGCCCAGAGCTGCCCGCTGGACCCGGTTACCAAGGTAACAGCACACCTACAACTGCTCAGATCGCACCTGGACACTGTCAGACAGGTGAGCTCAACTCCTCTGTCTGTCTTTTCACAGAAACTGAAGTGTGTGTGTGAGCACAACACCTGTGGGGAAAACTGTAACGAGTGTTGCCCTGGTTACCATCAGCTGCCATGGCAACCAGGAACCCTCTCTGAAGGAAACACCTGTGAAAGTGAGACACCTTAAAAGACAGCAGAAGATTCCCCATTAAGGACGATTACAGTCTTGGTCTCCATTTGTCTCTACCTGTCCCTACCTGTCTCTACCTGTCCCTCTCAGAGTGTAACTGTCACAACAAAGCCAGCGACTGTTTCTACAACCAGACCGTCTCTGACCTCGGCCTCAGCCTAAACCGTCATGGCGTCCACCAGGGGGGCGGAGTCTGTATCGACTGCCAGCAAAACACAACTGGGACCAACTGTGAGAACTGCAGGGACGGATACTACAGACCGGCCGAGGTACCGGCGGTGCTGAGGCCGTTGGGTCGGTGCTTCCAGTGGTTCTGATGGTTCTGTTAATGGTTTGCTGGTCATAATGTGTGCAGGCGTCTCCGTACTCTGACTTTCCCTGTGTGGAGTGCAGCTGCGACCTGAGAGGATCCAGATCATCGGTTTGCCGCAGAGACGACACAGAACCAGGTAGGTTCCTCCAACCGGTCCTGATGCTTGACCCGACTTCCAGCAGCGGAGCCCTGCAGGGGCTCTGATGGCGGCGGTCCGTGTGTCCAGGTGTGTCCGCGGGTCAGTGCCAGTGTAAGGACGGGTTCTCGGGTCGGCGCTGTGACTGCTGTGCGTTCGGGTTCAGGGATTTTCCCGCCTGCGCTCGCTGTGAGTGCAACCTGGCAGGAAGCACCAACAGCGACCCGTGCAGCTCCTGCACCTGCAAGGTAAGCCCTGACACCAGCAGCGGTCCGAGGACTCCGGTAACCTTGTGACCTTGTGACCTTGTGACCTGTGGTTGCTCCTCAGGTGAACGTGATGGGGGTTCGCTGTGATCAGTGCAAACCGGGCTTTTACAACCTGCAGCAGCAGAACCCTCTGGGCTGCACCGACTGTTTCTGCTTTGGTGTTTCTGATGTCTGTCAGAGTTCTGATTGGTCCGTCACGCAGGTAACACACCTCACCTGAACCTGGATCTGACCTGTCTCAGACCCGTCTCACCTTGACATGGAGGTTTCTCTGTCCAGGTGGTTCTTTCAGACGCTGTCCTCCGACCTTCTGACCCCATCCAAGCTGCTCTGGATGTCCATGGAAACGACCTTGGCGTCCCCAGCAATGCGTCCTCCACCGTCGCACACAAACACAGGCTGGTATGGGCGGCGCCCCACCGTTTCCTTGGCAACAAGGTGAGCTAGGTCTGACCCGCCGCTGGTTCTGGTGGTCTTGTCCTCTGAGTCTCTGCTGTCTGCAGCTGGTGTCCTTCGGGGGACGGCTCGTCTCCTCTGTGGTTTACGACGTCGCCCCGGACAACCGGGACCAGACCCTACCTGTCCTCACTGATGTCATCATGCAGGTGAGCTAGAGCCCGCCTCCGCACCTGGAGACTAACCAGTAACGATTGGGTGCCTTGTTTCCAGGGTAACGGCCAGACTCTTCGTCTCTCGCCTCCTCTGCTCCTCTTCCTCTCGCCGCTGGCAGAGCAACCCGTTGCCATGGAGATTTACCCGGACCGGTTCGTAGACGACCGAACCGGAGGCCCGGTAACACGACACGACCTGCTGCTGGTTCTGACAGACCTGACCCGCCTGTCGGTCCGGGTCCATCTGAACACTTCCACTGAAGGACCGATACGGTGAGGACACGTTCTGATGGTTCTGATTTTTTTCTGATGGTTCTGACGGGTCTGGAGGAGGTTCTGCTGGACCCCTCAGGACAAACGCTGTCCGTCTCGTCTGGTTCTGCTCTCCAGGCTCGGTTCGGTCTCTTTGTATGTCGCCAGTTCTGGCTCAGGTTCTGGAGTTCGGGCGGTCGCCGTGGAGACGTGTGAATGTCCAGCCGGTTACAGTGGAACCTCCTGTGAGGTCAGCAGGTATCTGATCATCCGGTTCTGGTCCTGGTTCCGGTCCGGACCGAACTAACCTGGCTTGTGTGTTCCAGTCGTGCCTCCCTGGGTTCTACCGGGTCGGGGCGGTTCTGTTCGGAGGGAATTGCATGCAGTGTGAGTGCGGCGGCCGCTCCGCCCACTGTGACATCACTGGAGTCTGTCAGGTGAGTCTGGACCAATCAGCAGCAGCCGAGCCCCACCTGCAGCCAGCTGACCTTTGACCTGTCCGCCTCAGGGCTGCAGCCACAACACCACCGGCCCCCACTGTGAACTCTGCCTTCCTGGTTTCTATGGCGACCCGACCAACGGCGACTGCCGGCTCTGTCCGTGTCCTCTAACGGAGCCGTCCAACAGGTGAGTCCCACCTGAAGCAGACCGTCTCACCTGTCTCCTCCGGTCTCACCTGTGCTCTCCAGTTTCAGTCCTACCTGTGTGGTGGAGTCGTCGGGTCAGGTGTCATGTGACCGGTGCCAGCCCGGCTACGCGGGGTCAAACTGTGAGAGGTGAGGGTCTCAGGTGTTCCCAGGTGCAGCTGCTGATCCCTCAGAAAGACTTCCTGTTTGTCCTTTTGCTCCTGTCCAGGTGTGCCAGTGGTTTCTACGGTAACCCGCAGGTGGTGGGCGGGGCCTGTGTTAGCTGTGAATGTAACGGTAACGTTAACGTGAGCGAGGCTGGTTACTGCGACGCTGTGACCGGGGAGTGTCTGCGTTGCCTTGACAACACAGCAGGGAAACACTGCGAGGCATGCCGTCCTGGTTACTATGGCGACGCAGTCATCGCCAAGGACTGCAAAGGTGAGTGTCTATTCCCTCAGTTCTGTCTGACAGGCTGGAGGGGGCAGGGGCTATGTGTGACATCACTGACAGTGGGCGGGGCTTGTCCTTGCAGACTGCGGCTGTGATGTCAACGGCTCTTCCTCCAGTGTTTGTGACATCACAACAGGTCAGTGTGTGTGCCGAGAGAATGTGACGGGACGCACCTGTGACCGCTGCCAGGTAACACACACACACACACCCCAACCCACACCCCCACACACACCCTCACTCAGCTAAATGCTCCTTTCTCAGTCGGGGTTCTTCGGACTGCAGAGTGGGCGTGGCTGTCTGCCCTGCGGCTGCAGCCAATCAGGATCTGTCTCTGAGTCATGTGACCAGGATGGGCGGTGCCGCTGCACCGAGGGCGTAGCTGGAGACAAGTGTGATCGTTGTAGTCGTGGTTACTACGGTTACCATGGCAGAAACTGCACAGGTGAGAGGTTTGACGGCGTGTCAGCGAGCGGTCGCCATTCTGCTGTCTCATCGGTTGCTTTCTGATCTCCCAGCATGCATCTGTGATCACACCGGGGGAAACTGTGACCCCGACAGCGGAGAGTGCACCTGCCCCCCTAACACAGAGGGAGACACCTGCCACAGGTGTGAGACAGGCTACTGGGGTCACGACCTCAGCACAGGGTGCAAGGTAAACTCAAACACACACACACACACCTGTGACAGGTGAGCGGCCGTAACCCCCTGTGTCCCTGCAGCCGTGCAGCTGCAGCGCAGCAGGAAGCTCCGCCCCCCGGTGCCACCTGCTCAGTGGAGAGTGTCCCTGCAGGGACGGTTTCTCTGGCAGATCATGTGACCGCTGTGCACCTGGTTACTATGGTTACCCAGCATGCTCAGCGTGCGACTGCGACTTGGCAGGAACCAATGAGACGTTCTGCAATAAAACGCTCGGCGTGTGTGAGTGCAGATGGTCTGGAGAGTGTGTGTGCAAGGTAAGAACCAGAACCGGCTCCAGGTCAATTGATGCAGCCAGTCAGACCTTTACTTCCTGTTTGATGTCCGTCCAGGCCGGCGTGTCGGGTCGGCGCTGTGAGGAGTGTGTTTCTGGCTGGTTCGCTCTGTCCGACCAGAACCCCAACGGATGTTCTGACTGTTTCTGTTCTGGATTCAGCAAAGACTGTGAGGAGCAGGGAGGGCTGACCCGAGTCCCTGTGAGTACTGCACCAATACCGGACCAATAATGGATCAGTACAACACCAATGCTATAATAATAATACATATTATTATTAGTTATTATTTCTGCAGTTCACAGATGGACTACAACCACCATGTCTCCTCCCTGCAGGTCGGTCTGGGTCCTGTTCTGTCATTGGTCAGCCTGTCCAGTCAGCAGAGTGTAGTATCTGGAGTCTACCAGCAGGGCGGCGACATGCTGCTCGACACGCGCCAGTTAAACAGTAGTGGGTTCGCTGGCCCCCTCTACTGGAGGCTTCCCCCCCAGACTGAAGGCAACCAGGTACAGTAACCTGTTTGTTTCTGATCAGGTTACTTTGAACCGGCTGAAGTACCTGCCCGGTTCTGTGTACCGGCTGAAGTACCCGCCCGGTTCTGTGTATCGACTGAAGTACCCGCCCGGTTCTGTGTACCGGCTGAAGTACCCGCCCGGTTCTGTGTACCGGCTGAAGTACCCGCCCGGTTCTGTGTACCGGCTGAAGTACCCGCCCGGTTCTGTGTACCGGCTGAAGTACCCGCCCGGTTCTGTGTACCGGCTGAAGTACCCGCCCGGTTCTGTGTACCGACTGAAGTATCCGCCCGTTTCTGTGCAGCTGATGTCGTACGGCGGCCTGCTCTCTTACATCATCACTTTCTACGCTGAGGACGGCTCAGGACTGTCCAATCAGGAGCCTCAGGTGCTCATGAGGGGCGGGACCCTGAGGAAACACACCATATTCACTGATGTGGTTGCCCCTAGCAACGGCATCGTCACTCAGCACAACATCAGGCTGACGGAGGTAGGGCAGCAAGGCATCCTGTGTAATATCAGTTTCAAAACAACTCAAGAGGTGACTGGTTCCGGCTCTGACCGGTTCTGGTTCTGACTGGTTCTGGTTCTTATTGGTTCTATTTCACAGCATATGTGGAAATATTTCAACTCGGTGTCTCAGAGGGCAGTGACCCGGGCGGACTTTATGTCCGTCCTCAGTAATGTCCAGGACGTCCTCATAAAGGCCTCGTATGGAACTGAGCTCCAGCAGAGCAGGTAAACCAACACACACACACACACACACACACACTCGCTGTGACATCACTTTCCTCTTCTTTCATGAAGGATTTCTAACGTCACCATGGAGACGGCTGTGAGGGCGGAGTCAGACTCCTCCCAGGAAAAGGCCAGACTGATCGAGTCGTGTCTCTGTCCACCAGGATACAGCGGCCTGTCCTGTCAGGTAATTATTATTGATACCCCTCAGAACTCCATCAGAACCCGACCAAGTCCGGTCACAGCTTCAGAAGGATACCCTAGGGATCTGTTTTCAGACCAGAAATAATGATTCCAGACAAAAACTAGAGAAAAATCAAGCTTACAACAACTGAATTTGGATAAAAACAGCAGGATGTCATCAGCGTAAAGAGTGATTTATCCAACACTGAGCTGCAGGAATCACCACAAACAGTTCAGGCAGATATTTACATAAAGACTGAACCTTCTTCCTCCCTGCCGTCAATGAGGCTGATTGGTTCCTGGGTTCATCACAACTCAGAAGTTTACATACACCAGACCATCAAACATTTGACGATAATGTCAGAAATCTGATTGGTTAAATCAAACCTTTTCAATGAGGTTCCTGTTATGACATCATGAAGAACCATCAGAACTTCCAAAAAGAACCGGATCAAGAGAAACAAGCCTAGTGCCAGAAATCCCTGATGGTAATCCTGATCCATCCAATATGACAGAATTCTAGTTTATATGAAGTGTCTTATTTTGAAAGGCGTCTCTGTTGGTCCTGGTCCGTTTGCCAAGTAGAGTCATTATGTCAAAAACTAAAGGAGACGGTTCTTTAAAGGATCTGGTTCCTGGTGGGTCCAAAGTCCAACATGAAGGTTTAGATGAAGCTAACAGAGAGAACTCATCTGGATCAGATCAGTTCTTTTTCTTTTGACTCGTTTTTCTGCAGGTCTGTTCGGCAGGTTTCTTCCGCCAGCCTCAGTCAGAACTTCCTGCTCAGAGTCTGAAGACCATGACGGTGCGTCCATGTCTTCCATGTCGCTGCAACAACCACAGTGCGACTTGTGACCCGGAGACAGGAGACTGTCAGGTAACGTCCGAGTTCAGGTTGACTCGGGGTGAACGCGAGTCTTTCAGAAAGAGCGCCTCCTGGTGATGAATCTTTAAACTTTCAGGACTGCCAGCATCACACCAGTGGGCGGCGATGTGACGTCTGCTCCCCGGGTTACTATGGAAACGTCAGCGGCTCCATCAGTGACTGCTCTCCGTGTGCCTGCCCCCTGGTGGAGAACAGGTAAACTGCACCATTCACTGGCGCTTACCCGAGTCCTTTACCTCGAGTCCTAACGAGTCTCCTCTCCAGTTTCAGTTCCTCCTGCGTTTCAGCCGCCGGAGGTTTCCGCTGCACTTCCTGTCTGACAGGATATGAAGGCAGACGCTGTGAGAGGTGAGTCTTTACGCCTGCTGATGTCACATGACTCACCCGCTGTGATGTCACGGGCCTCTCCTTCCTGCAGGTGCTCTCCTGGTTACCATGGTAACCCCACCACGCCAGGCGGGCTCTGTCTGCTGTGCGGCTGCAGTGGGTGGGGCTCCCTCCATCAGGTGTGTGATGACCTCACAGGACGCTGCCAGTGCAAGCCTGGGGTCAGAGGTCGGTCATGTGACCAGTGTGAGGAGCGCCACGCCCTGCAGCAAGAGCAGTGTGTGTGTGAGTAACTGCCCCCAACACACACACACTCACACACAGGTGTCAGCGCCGTGAGGTACCAGCTGCGTCTCTTCTCACCAGCGTGTGACGATGGCTGCAGCACCGTTCTCCTTGACGACCTGGACCGCCTTAACGACCACTTCCTGTCTGTCAACCTGAGCGCTGTCGCCATGGCGCCGTACCGCCAGCTGGTGCTGCTGGAGAACCGGACCAAAGACTTCAAGGTAAACGGCGACCGGGTCCGAGCGTTTAAGACTCGGGTTTCAGGAAGCCCAGTGGTTCCAAGTCGACCCGAGTCTCTGCTGGACTGAAGCGTGTCCTGCTGTGTCCAGGTGAGCGTTTCTCCAAACAGAACTGGAGCGTCTCACCTGTCCAGACTGGATGAGGACTTGCATCACCTGACCTTTGACCTCAGCGCTTTGCAGCAGCAGGTAGACACACTTCACCACCCTGGAGACAACCAGCCAGAACATTATGACCACCAGCAGGAGGAAGCTCCATGTCAGGCAGATCAGGTTAACTTCTAGACATGAAAGGTCAGGGGTCAGGTGATGATGGTGTTCTGTGTTCTGATTGGTCAGGTGACACGTCTGTCTGGGAGCCTCAGGGATTTTCTCACCTCCACCAACAACAGCTGGTCCCTCAGTGAGCTGCTGCTGCAGAGAGTCAGCAGCCTGCAAGACGAGATTCAGGGTAAAGAACGACCGCAGGGCCAGGAATAATAATAAAAACATTAATAAATAACAATAATAATAGTTATTATTATTATTAGTAATAATAATAATAATAATAAAAAAATCTTTACCTCGTCATCCTCACCTGGGTGCAGCGGTCCGAGTCAGGAAGTATTCACTCCTCAGCACTCTAATGCCAGCGATCTGATTGGTTCAGTGCTGCAGAAGGAGGCGGGGCTTCTGAACCAGACCAATGACGATGAGCTGACTGAGGACGCCGCCGGCCGTCTGGAGGAGGCGGAGTCTAGACTACAGCGTCTCAGAGGGATCAACCTGACAGCCGCCAGGTCGGCAGCCAATCAGGAGCTCAGGTGGGTGTCGTGGCTCTGCCCCCCGGGTTTAAACCAATCAGAGGCTGTGTGAGTTTCTCTGTGTCTGCAGCCTCTCCCAGGCTCTGCTCCGCTCGCTGCAGATGGACTTTCTGTCCAGGTCGCCTGCAGGTGAAGACAGGCTCCGCCCCCTCAGCGACTCCCTGGGCGTTGCCATGACAACGCTGCAGCATGCGCGAGTTCCTCTTGGCGAGGCGGCAGAGCGAAACTCAGAGACAGAGAAGCTCCTTGATGCTGCAGGCGCTCTGCAGCGCCACCTTCAGGTGAGGCCCAGCAGCAGACAGGTGGGTCATGTGACCTTCGCCCGGCAGTCATGTGATCCGGTTCTGGTTCTGTGTGAGCCAGGCGGCCCGGCAGAACCTGAGTTCTGCGCTGGTGTCGGTTCACAAGCTGATGGAGGACGGTCAGACGTTGCAGGAGGACGCCGTCAGTCTGAGAGCCCAACTGACCAACCGCAGCGCGGTGAGACGCCCCGCCCACCAGGTGACCTGCAGCCGGCGGCGGCGGTGACTGATGCGCTGCCTCTACCTGTCCAGCAGGTGGAGCTGCTGGCCAGCCAGCTGGACCAGCTGCGTCCGGCGCTCAGGAAACACGTGGAAGTTTTGCTGATCGGCCTGAAAACCAACAGCGCTCTGGAAAGCGTTCACCGAGCCGAAGGCCACGCCCACCAGCTGCAGAGCCACGCCCACTCGCTGCATAGGTGATGAGAGTGTGTGTGTGTGTGTGTGGGGGGGGGGGGAGGTGAGTTTTCTTTACTAAAACCTTTCGTCCTTCAGTTCCATGATGTCAGTGGTCAACGGGTCCCAAAGCCTCGCTCCCTCGGCGCTCCTGGATGATGACGTCATCCAGCGGGTTGGCTCCTCCCACCAGGAAGCTGGATCAGGCCTGATCGCTGCCTCGCTCGCCCTCCACCTGGTACTGGTCCCAGCAGCAGAGCTCCGGGCCTTGGAGGAGCCGTTTGACCTGACCGCTCTGTGTTTCAGACCGGCCAATCGGAGCGGACGCTGGCAGCGGAGGGCGGAGTCAGGCTGAAGGTTTCCTCCAGGGTCCTAGAGGAGAGTCGGCAGGTCAACGCCATGGCTGAAGGTGTGTTGGGAACTGGACCTGGGTCAGAGGTCAAGAAGTTCTGATGCCCCTACCAGAAGCTACATGGTACACCTGGTTCTGACTGGGTTCTGACTGGGTTCTTCTCTGGTTCTGACTGGTTCTTGTCATTGGTCAAACAGAACCCATCCCTTCTAGAAACAGCCAGAAAACATCAGCAGCTCATCAAAATGTCTTCCTGTCCTCAGAGACGCAGGCCAGTGTTTCCATGGCAACCACCAAACTGCAACTGGCCAGAGACGGCGTGGAGAACTGCAGCCGTCTGCTCCATCAGCCAATCAGAGAGCTGCAGCAGCTTCCTCCAGGTGAGTCACCTGATGATGGTTCTGCGTGGTGATTGGATGATGATGATGATGGTGATGGTGATGGTGGCGTCATGGAGACCGACCGTCTGCTGCAGGTTCCTCCAGGCTGGCTCAGCTCCAGGCTGAACAAGCTCGCTCCGGGCTGCAGGGGGCGCTGCTGAGGCTGCAGGGACTCCGGCTGCAGCTGCAGAACTCTTCTTCTGTGGTGGGAAAGACCCACATCACAGTGAGGGAGACCAACGGCTTGATGGGTCGGGCCCAGGCTACAGGTGAGACTTTGCCGACCCGGTTCAAAACGACAAAACCGAGCAGGGAGATAACACTTCCTGCTTCCTGTTTGCTCAGCCAATGAGGTGCAGCGCAGGCTGGAGGAGGCGGAGCATCGCACACAGCAGCTGTTGGAGAGACTGAAGCCGCTGAGCATGCTGGGAGAAACCCTGAGCAGGAATCTGTCGGACATCAGAGAACTGATCGATCAGGCCAGAAGACAGGCGGCGTCGGTACGGACTGGTCTATACTGGGTTATGGTGGTTTAAACTGGTTTAGACAGCTTCACACCCAGACCCTGGTAGACTGGTTAAGGTTCAGACCAGTTCAGACCAGTTCAGAGAGCTGGTCTGAACTGGCAGCAACAAAACAAAAAATCCAGAATTGTTCCTATCAGTTATAAAAATCAAGAAGGGTACACTCTGTATGACTAAAACTGACCTCTGATTGGCTAAAAGGACAGTAAACATCATGGCACTTCCTGTCTGTTAGAAAACCATTTCCTGCTGTTTTGTCCAAATAAAGAAGCAGTTGGATTTGCCAACATTAAATATAGAATATGTTCAGATTTATCACAATAGTAAACAACAGTCTCATCAGCATAGAGACGAACAAACGTTTCAGTTCTGAACCTTGTTGTTCCTGAAATGGATCCTTGAGGTTCTCCATTTGGTCCTGATCCATCCGGTTCAATGCTAACCATCCTCATCATGCAAGAGGAACATGTTCATCTGCAACTTCACCACTAGGTGTCACTGCGTTGTTGTGAGGAAGTTGATGTGTTTGTGATGTCATCAGATAAAGGTGGCGGTCCAGGCAGACAGAAACTGCGTCCGATCCTACAAACCGCCGGTTCAGTCCAGCAACGTCAACACTATGAGTCTGGTTCTGAAGACTTCCCGTCCAACCAACCTGCTGTTCTACCTGGGCAGCAACACCACAGTACAGCCACACACACACACACACACACACACACCCATCAGGATTCATTCTGCGACCTAAGCCTGCTGTGTTCTTGGTTCAGGTGGACTTCCTGGCAGTAGAAATGCATCATGGGAAGGTTTCCTTGCTGTGGAACCTGGGTTCTGGAACAACCCGACTGCAGTTTCCTGAAACAGACATCGCCAACAACCGATGGACCAAAATCAACGCTACGCGGTAGGAAACCTCTGAACAGATCTGGATTCTGACTCCTTCTGTCTGACTGATGATGTAATCTGTGATGTCATCAGGTTCGGGGCGCACGCCGCTCTGTCCGTCCGACAGCTGGACTCTGGGTCGGCTCCTCTGCCAGCAGTGACATCCTCTTCTCCAGGATCATCGCGAGTTTTGGACATTGACAGAAACACGGTGATTCACATCGGAGGAATGGGAGCTCTCACTCAGGTAGCCCTCCGTCAGGTGGACAGGTGTGTGTCAGGACTGTCAGGTGATAACTGCGTGTGTTACGGCAGCGTCCTGCAGGGCTGCACTCGTCCTCCTTCCAGGGATGCCTGGGGGAAGCTTCGCTGAACGAGCGGAACATCGGCCTGTGGAGCTACGTCAGTCGGGAGGGCCGGTGTGGAGGCTGCTTCAGCAGGTAAACTTCAGATCAACACAACGCGCTTAACGGCACCGAGCTCCTTCTCACCTGTCTCCGTCCACGTGCATGTGTCCCAGTCCCCAAGCAGAGGAGACATCTTTCTACTTTGATGGCTCGGGGTTCTCTGTGGTCCAGAAGTCTCTGAAAGCCACATCCACCTCCGTTGTCCTGCTGTTTAAGACTCTGTCTCCAGGAGGACTGCTGCTCTACCTGGCCTCCAACAACACGGTACCACACACACAAACATCAAAGGCTTTTACTCTGGAGGGACACACACAAAGACTTCACTTCCTGTCTCCTTCAGAGGGACTTCCTGTCTCTAGAACTGGTTGAGGGTCATGTCCGTCTGGCGTTTGACCTGGGCTCGGGGGCTCTGGTCCAGACCTCCAACAGGAAGTACAACACTGGAGTTTGGTTCAAGGTCACCCTGCAGAGGAACAAGCGCAAAGGTAGATCCAGGAACCCAGCGGCCGACTGCTTCAGGTGGACGTCCCGCTGACTGGGGACTCCGGCTCTGTCCAGGTTACCTGTCCGTCATGGCGGCAGGCCAATCATCGGAGAAGGAGGTTTTGGAGGCCGAGTCTCCAGGAACCGCTTCAGACCTGAACCGCTATGACCTGGACCCCATCTACATCGGAGGGTTTCCTTCATCCAGAGCGATCAGGTGGGTTAGCTGAAGATCACATGAGACGATGTGGACATCTATTCTGTCCTCACCTGACCGTCTCTGTGGTTGCTAGGCGACAGGTGGTGTCCCGGGCATACGTTGGCTGTATAAAGAATGTGGAGATTGCTCGTTCGAACTTTGACCTGCTGAGGGACGCATTCGGGGTCCGGAAGGGTTGCGTTCTGAAGGTCGGTTACCTGGAGTTAGATTAGGTTCCTTACAGGAGTCAATAAC